>NW_003163291.1:160391-226302 GCF_000004985.1 Naegleria gruberi
TTATTGACTGAAAATTCAAAGGCTTGTGAGGTTTTCACCTCGTTGCGTTCTGACTGTAAGAGGAACCGAGTTGCTCATGATAACAGAGTTGTAAAGAGTGATCCAGCAAGGATTATTGGTTCATCCATTGTGTTGCTCTGCAAGTATGTTGATGAGTATATCAATGTTGCTTATGGAACTTTAAAGTCTCTACCAGTGGCTGGGTGTGAGACTGTTCAGGTTGAAATCAAAGATTGTCTCAAACATCAAAATCTATTCACCGATACCATTATGAATGCAGGATCAATTATCGATTATCCATGGTCGCTACTGTCCAAGGACAAGACAGAGGAAGGTATTAATATTAATAACCTATTATTAAGTAATCCCCCACCATCTAGAAGAAGTATTACTCCTGTAAACAATCTATTGGTGTTTAGTACCCCTAATGTAGATAGTACTGCTAATACTTCTCTTGGTTCTTCAGGTGTTGATTTGACTCCCTCTGTTGGTTTGGATAGTGCTCTTAATTCTTCCTCTTACTTCTTCCTCTGCTACTAGTGCTGCTATTGTTGATTTGAATAGTGTTGCTGAACTACCACCTCCTCCTACTCCTCCTCCTACTATTTCTGTTGATTTGAATAGTACTGGTGGTACTGTTAATCCTACCTCCTCTGCTGTTAGTGTTGTTGTTGCTACTCCTGTTGTTGGTTTGGGTAGTAGTACTCTTCCTACTGATTCTTTTGTTGGAAATTTGAACAGTAATACTACTATGGTTGAGTCTACTCCTTTCGTTAGAGGTAATGATAAATCAAACGAGTTGGGTGATCCTTCAACTACTATTGATGATGGTCCAATTGTTGTTGAAGAGCCTACTTCTTTGAGTAGTGCTCATTTGCATATTGTTACTGCTCTCTTTCAGGGTACTGACATCTATGTGCCAACCTCCAGCAAGCCATACTGGGCATTCAGAGCAGTAGAAGCAAAACGATTAATTGATAACAATTTTGCATTAGCCCAACATAATGCCTACTTGGAAAAACAAGTTAAAGAAGATTCAATCTTTCAAGACAGTATTACCAAACTTGTGGAAGCAAAAAACGCTTCTAGAAAAAACACTTCACCAATAGTTACAACAGTTGATCTAATGTTTGATGGTATGACTAGAACTGTTTCCCATGAAGAATTCGAAAAGTTCAAAAATAGTAGCAAAATTAATGAAACAATTGATCAAGTGATGCAATGGTTTGATTTGGTTGAGGATGATTTGAAATCCAAGAAGAAGGAATTTGATACCTTTCTATTACAGTACAAGGGATGTAAAATGGCAGATAGTACCATCAGAAATAGAGTTCCCTATGCTAGAAAGAGGGATGCTGCATTGGCATCTTCTTCCACAGGCACTTCCGAACCACCCAAAAAGGCCAGAAAAAAGTCACCAAACTCTGCCTCTAGTTCTTCTGATGATGGTGGTGATGCACATTCACCTGCAAGTAATGCTCCTCATCAATAGAATCATCTCTTGGGTACTCAGAGATCAACAATGGGTGTGATGGTGGCTGTTGTTGTTCAATTTTTTTTATGATTGATTCTCCCACTGAATTGATGGGAGATTTGTCATTAATCCATCACCACACCAACAATCATCACGATGATAATAAACATTCAACTTTGTACCAAATTCAACAAGTGCACTTTGCTTTTTTATTATGAATTTCTACACAGTCTTACTGTTAAGATCTTGGTCGCTCAAATTTGATGAAAAAACTTTGCAAAAAATTGATTTTTTCATCAATTTTTTTCATCAATTTCATTTTTTCCTTCATTTTTTCCATTGTTCAGTTTTTCACTCAGTCACGCTACTGAATGCCTCTACTGAAAAAATTAAAATCGCCATTCGGGTTTTTTCATACCAAATTTTAAAGCCATTTTCTGTTATGTTAAGAGGAAGAGCCATTTAGGTTGATATGAATGAGTGAGGAATTGATTTGGTGGATATGGATTGACTTGAAAATGGTTCTGTTTCGAATAATAAACGAATTGAAAAAGAGTAAACTTTATTGAGTGAATGAGAAATATTAAATAGGCAAGGAATGAAGAATCCTTGATCATTTGAATCCTAACACTTGTTGGACAATTGCATGAATTGATATAGAAACTGATCCATAGTACAATTACCACCTTAATCAAATTAGTGACTCTAGTCTCTAGAATATTTGAATGGCTGGTTCAAGGCGATGCAATTCCAATGGAAGTTGCGTAAAAAGCACAATCGGAATCGAGATCACAACATGTTGGAAACCATTTTTGAATGCAAGCTAAATTTGTTTGTATTGTAAACGGAATTACAAAATTTTAATTTTAAAATTTCCAAAAAAGTTTCCTCGGAATTTGAGATACAGGACTATAAATTCAATCACAACACTCTAATCCTTATTTTACACAACAAAAAAAACAAATAATACACAATCACTACTGCAAAACAAGCAACAACTGAAAATGAGCTCCAACAATCATCACAATAATAAGCAATTGGCCAGACAACACAGAACCAATAATTGGGTTGATACTTTCTTTGATGATCCATTCTTGAGAGCATTTGATAGATTTGATGATAGATTAGTTCCTGAATTTAAACCAACCACTGATGTTTCTGAAACTGCAAATGAAGTTAAAATTGTTTGTAATGTTCCTGGTATGACAAAGGATGATTTAAAGATTGATATTGATGAAGAGCATAGAACCATGACTGTCAGTGGTCATGTTGAAAAGGAAAAGAAGGAAGATAATGAAAGATATCACTGTGTTGAAAGATCACATGGTTCTTTCAGTAGAACTGTCTATTTACCACCAAATGCTGATTTTGATAAGGTCAAGGCAGCTTTGGAACATGGTGTTTTGAGAGTTACTATTCCAAAAGTAGTTGAAGAACCAAAGAAAAAGACCAGATCAATTGATATTCAATAATTGTTACTATTTTGTAAATAAATTTTTTGTAAAAATACGACCAATAAATTCTTTAAATTAATCTCTTTATTGTAAATTACGTTTACTTGGACTAGTTGGTGGTCGAACATCAACATCTTCGGCCAAGCTACTGCTTTGAAATAATCCAAATGATTTACGAAGAGAAAAACCAGAACTTGACATTGAACGAGCAGTTCTTGTGTGAATTTGACTCGGTGAGTGAAGTGGATTCGAGTAGAAATCGTCAAAATTGCGTTTTGATTTGTTACCTGTTGGAGAGCAAACTCTGAAATGTTGAGGAAACTTTTCAAAGTAATCAGTCTCATTACACAACAAATCAAAAGTAGATGAGGGAGTGGTTGGTGGGTTTGTCGTGTTAGAATTCTTAGAAGGAGAAGCTGGTGTGGAGTGTGGAGAATTAGGTAAAGGATGCAGAGATACTAATCCAGTTGAAATTAAATTGAAAATAATCTTTTGGAACGTATCCTTCTCTCCTCTAACACCAAGAATGTGAATGGAGGAAGTGCTTGTAGAACTTTGGTTGGCAGAATCAAGAGATTGAACAGGCATCTCTTTGGCTTCTTTTTTACAATGCTTAGCGAGTGCAAAAGCAGCATAGAAAATTGGAGGTCTATTCTTGGTATCGGCAGAATTCAAAACTTTGAGAGAGGTTGGTGTGTTTGGAATGAGGTTCTGAATTTGAATTATTGGAGTGTTAAATGAGGGAGATGAGGGCGGTGATTTAATTAGAATAGAATTGTATGAATCTCCATTCCTTGGTTGTTTGATAGTGATTGGAATGGAAGTAGTGGTTGTGGCACATGAAATTGAAGTCAGAGGAGAAGGAGGAGAGGTAATCTTGTTTTGTTCTTTTTGAGGAATGGCATTTGAGCACATTAATATAATTGTTTCTACAACATTGATTGAACCTTGTTTGCATGCCAAGTGTAAAGGGGTGAGACCAGTATTGTCTTTCATCATTAATTGCTCCATATAAAATTCTGTATCAAACATGAGAGCAATCAATCTGAAAAAGTCTGCACAATCATGGACTGCAGCAATATGAAGAGTGGTTCTCTTCATTGAGTCAATTGGGGCATGATTACTACCAGATGAGTTTTGAGATGAAATCTCTGCCATCAGCAAGTACATCAAGCATACTTGCTTTTCAGCTGGTGTTTTGGATACTGTTGATCGATATTCCTTGATGGCTAACATGAGTGGTGTCAAACCATTTTCTTCCTTTGCTTGAATAAGAACTTTTCCATGAGCACTCAATCTTAATTCCATATTGGAAGTGTCTCCAGTTAATATTGAACTAGTTTCTTGCTCTGGTGACATTGATGTACAGCACATATCTTGCAAACATTCTCTGTACATTAATTCATCCAAATCATGATCTGATTCATCAACTTCTTCTGTTTTTGACTTTTTCTTATTTCTCTCTTTGATTAATTCATTTCTTTCCAGGAGTAAAAGTTTCATTCCTTCAATATCATAGTTGGAAGCAGCTAAATGCAGTAAACTTCTGGAATTTGTCGACTTCTTCGTCCGTATTGAATTAGTTGGCAATATTCCCAACAAGAACCTCACAACCTCAAGTCTACCATTTTGCATTGCTAATAAGAGAGGAGTATTTCCAAAGATATCCCTACTATCCAAGCTCTCTTTTGCTTGGGAGAAGAGTAAATTGACAACTAAAACATTACCACTAGCAGCTGCATAATGGAATGGTGTGGCCAGAGAAGCATCTACACAATATTTGTCTACATCACTCCTCAGCAGTAGCTCCCTCGTAATGCAAATGTGTCCATAAGCACATGCCTTATGTAGAGCAGTTGCCCTCCTCTCATCTCTCACATTGATATCGAAAAAGTTGAAATCCTTGTTGTTGAAATCTTGTTCATGACTATTCCCAAGTTTTTTATCGAGAACATCTATTAATTGTTTGAATAATAGCAAATCTCCATTAGTACACGAATATAAGAAGAGGTGTTTCCATTCATAACCACTCAATTCGGAATACTCATTCTCTTGTGGTTTTCTTGTTTTTTGTTTTTTAGGTTGCTGATTCTGGTTTGATGTTGTTGTTTCATCAGTGTTAGTATTAGTGGTGATTGAAGTAGTTATTATTGTTGAATTTGCTGTATTTGATGAAGTGGAAACGTCCACAGTTTCGTCTAGATTTGTTTCGTCTGATGAGGCATTGAATACATTATTTTCTTCATAAAGTAAAAGTGAAGGAGATGTATTAGACATTGTTACCCCACTACTACTGAGTACTATTGTTGAAATGGACAAGTCTGACAACATATTGACTGAGACAATTGGCAGGCTTGTTTAATGTTTTATAAAACGGCAGCAGGGTGAATGCAATGTAATTTCTTTTTTGTTGGGCAAACGTTCTGTTTTGAGCAGAGCCGCCAACACGTAACATATTTTTGGCATAGACAAGTGACACAAAGCTTTTTAGAGAGATTGAGGTGCATTCCTTCCATGTTGATGCTGTGCCAACAATATTGGCGCCTTTTTAATTTACAGAGATGTCATTCAAAGAGGCCACAACCCTTCACAAGATGAACAATTGTTTGGTGATTATCTCCTTCCAATAATATATTTTTACAAGTAAAATGACTTACTGTTTAAGACATTCGCATATTTTGCTAGATATCGACATGTTGATGTATTATTTAGAGTATTAAATGTTATAAATCTGGACTAATGTGTCAACATGCAAAAATTATGAAATGACTTAATTGTTGCCGGCAGGACGAAAACAGAACCAAAACAGAGCCATTGCCATAATTTCATGTTCATGGACCAATATGTTTCTAGATGGTTCGAGTTTAATAATTGATGTTATTCTTAGCATTTGTTAACATTTTACAATTTTGTAACTTGATTCTAACAATGATTTGAATTTGTGTTTAAATCAACTAGCCATGTTCTCCAGTTCACTAGAAGTGATTAAGAATCTCTTATAGGAATAGTTTATTTTGAACATAATCTTTTAATAAACTAATGTTCAGATAACAGACCAATGAAAGTCATTGACTATGAACTGGTTATATTGTAAAAGTAATCCATTTTATTGTCTATTTTTCAACACCAAAAAAAATGAACAATTCACTTCTCCAACCCATCTCAAGTGATATTTGGAAACATCAGATATTTCCCTATCATTGTTATGCTGATTATATTTCATTGAAGAGGACATGTAGATTTTTGTATAAATTAATTATGAACAGTTCCGATTCTAAAAGATTGGAAGGGTTTTTAAAATTTTGTAGATTGATGCATCGGACTGATCATGATGAATATTTGTTCACTTATTTGGAGCCTATTAATGTGATGCCATTCTCTTGTAGAACTTCGAATACTCTTCCTGATTATTCTTCGCCAACAACTACTCCTACAACAAGAGTATTTCCTAATTTCTCAACTTATTATTTAAATTGGGAAGAATTTGAATATTTAATTGCTGTAATTCCTCATCATGAGCTGAGAAGGATATGGGATAAATTTATAGTTAGTCCTGTATTTAGAGGAAGATTGATAATATCTGAAGTTGACCGAGATGGGATTAGTGAAACAATTGTTAACAAAATATTGTTAAATGCTATTAAACAAGATCCTAGAAAGTTCAACTCAATCTCTAAATGGATTTCATGTACTTTACCCAACTTGTTATGTCAAATATCAGACATGCAAGAGCTGATGTTTCAGTTGATTTTAGATGGCGCACCAATAGCATTGCTCTCTGATCGACTCAGACACAACAAGGAATTTATAATAGAATTATTGAGGTACTGTAATATACCATTGAATGAATTGGAGGAACAATTTCAGTACGATGTTGATGTAGTTCTCCAATCAGTCTCCAATGATCCCAATAATTATACATTCTTATCCAATTCAATTAAATCAGAAAGATCAGTGACCATACAAATGATTAATAATGCATACAAGATTAAGGACTTTACCAATTCCAATAAGACTTTTGTTAGAATATTCGAAAAATATATACCTATGGTATTTAGAAACGATAGGGAAATTATGGAACTTTCACTCAGACAAGATTCCTCCATCATGCCTCTCGTATCGGATGCATTGAAGAATAATAAGGAATTTGTTGTGAATGCATTGAAAATTTCCACCACATGCTTTCCTCACATTTCCTTAGAATTAAGAAGTGATCCAGAAGTTTGTCTATTAGCACTGAGAAACTCAAATTCCAAAACCATGATCATGACACATATGAATTGTCTTCTCCTCTACGACGAAGATTTTATGAGAGAAATAGTATCTATTGATGGCATGTTACTTTCATATGCACCAAGTGCAGAAATCATACAGAATCGAGATGTTGTTTTAATTGCAGTAAAACAGAATGGATTCGCCCTCCAACATGCAGATAAATCATTGAGGAATGATGAGGAAATAGTGAGAGAGGCCATTATGCAGGACGGAGAAACAATCATGTTTGCTTCGGAAAGATTGCGAGACAATTTTGAACTAATGGCTGTAGCAGTAACTAAATCAAAAGTTGCCCTTCTCTATGCAAGTGAACGCCTCAAATCAGATGAAAATCTAGTTTCAATTTCAGTCTACAGTCACCCCAGTAGTTTAAAATTTGCCTCTGCACAGCTATTACAGAATAGCCAATTCATAGAGCATTTGATTAGAAATGGTGTGACTAACTATTGAGTGAGACTCACTAGGTATTGCGTTATAGAACTCTATTCATTGCACCAACAACAAACACAACAGTGTGGTTGCATTCTTAGGTTATCCTTCTAATGAGGCGGTGAGTATTCCTCTATCAACTACAGCGAACATCCATGAACAAACTACAGTACCCCTTAATTACTATTGTATTTCGCAAAAAGGAACGCTTTCAAAAAGTCCATCAATAACAGAGATTTTCCTTTTATTATAATAATACAATGCAGTACGGCAGAGATGTTGTCTAAATCGGAGTCAATTTGTGTTTATGGTGTTTGTTGCTGCCAAATGCGTTTTGAGATCATGAAACCTCATTTCAGACAGTGGACGATTTAAGTGTAGCCACCAGGTAAACAACACTAAAGTTTCTCTTCATGGCAGGTAAGCTTGACCAATTGGTGTAATAGCCTTCGATTTTCAAATTTTTCACTAAGTTCCTCAATCAACACCAGTTAAAACCCTTATTCAAACCAGCGATGATAGTGCGGAACAATTACATCCATCTTCATTGCCATTTAGAAACGATTCGTGATTGGATTGAAGAGAACGAAATGGACAGTAATCAGGTTACATTGCAATAATTTATTGTACGTCTTTGTAGTAACGATAACACATTGATAGATGATCTTATTATTCGGTGATGATTAATTTGAATGAATAATTGTTGTAACAGATAACAAGTGTTGTTTCCAGTTGCGAAGGTGCCGTGACTATGCCCAAAACAATTCGAATGGAAAGATAAAGTTGAATTTTTGACCAAATTTTGGCATTTTATCCGCTCGCATCCTTTTTGATTTGGGATAATTCCACCACCATTCACTTAAGGTCAGAGCACAAATGGGTTTATGTTATTAATAAGGCATCACCGAGGACATACTCACAACCTTCTCTCTTCACAACTGCATCTATTGCACTAATCTACAACCAGGTAACAACTAGGTAACAAACACTAAAAACACTAGTAAACTATGATGAACCACTTTAGAAAAAGGAAACACTACCAACAAAAAATCACAACTAGAAGCAGCCATCAATCTTTTCGCTACTATCACACTATTTGAAATACAATAGATCCAAATAACCAGGTTACCTCCATCCATTTTCTCAATACTCATTGGTTGTTGTTTGTCCTTACCCCTCTTTGTTTGAGAAAAAAGAAAATCACCAACACAACCTCCCACCCCTTTGAATGCTTCTTTAATGCATTTAACCACTAATTCATAACATTATCATCATCATCATGTCTACATTTGAAAATACATCCAACTCTTCTACTAATATATCTGGTCAGTCAAAGAAGAGTGTATCCTCACCGACATCATCTGCTGATCAATCTCTTCGTGTTGGTACAACCACAGCAAGTAAATCACAACATGAAGAGTTTGTCCAACATCCACCACATGTACAACAAAGTTATTCTTCAACCACATCTGTAGCATCACACCATGAAGCCATGTCTACCAATAATACACATGCATATAAAAGCATGTCTCCTTCCTATGCAAGTCCAGTCCATCATGTTGGTCCTATTGCCACTAGTACTATTACTACTAACTATCAAAATAGCTCCACAACCGATAGTTCTCAACAAGGAGCAATAAGCAACCATCGTTTATCCAATCATAGAAACTCTCCGCCAACAAGTGCATCCTTCATTTCCAGAGGCCAAACTTTTGTCCAACAAGAAAATGAATCAAACCACTTTAATAACAACACAACAAAAACATCCAACAACCAACACGTTCCTTCTTCATATCCATTGCATCATCAACATTCTAGCATGGTGAATGGTAACAGTGTTGGTGGAAACGGTACTACGACAAATCATTCTAACAACAATATGGCAAGCATTCATCACCACGATCAAGACAAGATTGCATATCATTCAAATCAAAGTATGAATAGTACTAATGCATCATACAGTATGAACACTAATTCATTTGATAACATGGGTTCGAGATCAATTTCACATTCATCAAATAATGCATCTATACATGATAAAAATCTATTACCTTCTCTTCATATATTGATGGATCCTCCTACTTCAACCTCACCAAGTAATCCAATTCCACATAGTAATAACTCTCGTGTCTATGCACCTCCTAGCAGTAATCCTAATAATGGTCACATGCGTCAATCTTCATCAAATAATTTACAACAATCAAATTATAATATGAATCATCAACCCCCAATCACACCAATTCCTTATTCACAACATGTGAATGATTATCCTCCAACTAATCATGTTCCTCCTCCATACATTAACAAGGCTTCACATCACATAGACATGTTTTCAAATCCACCAAATAATAATATCATTAAATCCTCACCATCATCATCTAACATGGATACAATGTATGCACCTCGTCCTATCAGGAGTAGGAGTAATACAAGTGGTCCTAATAATGCATCATTTAATTCTCCTCAATCATCCTCTGTTAATAATCATCATCAAAATACTGACAGTACTGTTTACTCATTTGAACAACCAGCCAAAATTAAAAAGAAGAAAGCCCTTCCTTCTTCTAACGACGATTCGAATGATGCAGATAAAAAGAATTGGAAAAAGAAGAGATTATTTAGTATTGATGAAGTGACAGATCTTGTTGCATTTGTAAAACAACGTTCCGAGAATCAAGAATTAACACGTGATGTTAATTATGCTATATTTAAGGAATATGAGAAATTACAAGATGAAAGAAGAAGAGCAAGTGTTTATAGAAAGAAATATGTGCAATTATTTGAAAGACATTTGATTTCAAAAGACGGCACAATTGACCCTTCACTCTTCCAAGAATATGATCAAAGAACATCTTCTACTTCTAAATCTAAAGGCTCACATCCAGAAGATGCTCAAGAAAAGAGAAAATTCTCTGATGTTGAAGAGGATTCTAGCTCTGAGGGAAGTAATATTGAAGAAGAAAAGAAAACAAAAAAGCTTAAGAGAGAATACTCTGATGAGGAAGATGAAGAAATAGAGAATGCATCCCCATCTGAGGAAAAGAAAAAGAATATGAATATTTGTGTATCATATAAGGGAAAGAATTATTTACATTCTATAGAGAAGCAAATTCTCCAAAATTCAGATTCAATCCACAATTATTTCAACCAATTGGCAGTCTCTTCATTGTGTTACAACAGCGATACAGAACTCATTAGAAGCGAGTCTATTGAATACTTTGACTATTCATTTGGTGAATTCATTCAAATCAATTCATTTTCCATTACTAGGGTTCTCAAAAGCAGTCCTGTAAAATTGAGAATAAACTAAAATTGTATCCTAATTTACTTTTTTAGAATATGATGAACAATTTAAAATATTTTCTCTAGTTAGCATGCGAAAGGTAAATTCGGCAAAACGACATCAAACCAGTCAATTAAAAAAAATGAAACGAATCGTAACCTACGAGCATAACAATTCGAAACTTATTCTCTTCTTCTTATTATTGGCAGCTATCATCATCTACATCTCTAACTTTGTAAATTGTGATTGTTCATGGAAACTTCTTCCAAGATGCAAAACTCCAAGAAAAACCTATCGACCAAAAACCAATGGATGTGGTCCTCAACAACAACTTCTTTCAGGACTATTAAATGTTGTCACTTCTTCAGTTTCTAGAGAATTTGTCGAATGTTGCAACCAACACGATCGTTGCTATGGACAGTGTGGTGTTTCAAAATCGGATTGTGATAAACAATTCAGAGCGTGTATGATCAACAAGTGTTATCTGGATCTTGCGTGTCGACTGAAAGCTTTTAGTTTATTCAATGCAGTCAGTCGACCAAATCCTTGGAGTTGTAGAGCTTACATTGGAGGTCAGATTGCCGCCTGTGATTGTTCATCACAACCAACAACAAACAATCAAACACCACAAGAAGAACAACCAATTTCCTTACCAGAACCTTCTGTTAAATTATATCGACTTAAAATCAATTAAGACAAGTGAGGCGAAACTAAAAGTTGTACATTCTTGGAAAAATTCTTCCGAAATCTCAACGAGGAATTAATCATTAAGGATATCCGCTCCTCAAGATTCATCAGGTCCAAATAATATAATAGGATTGGACTCCTCTCGGTGTACACCGGTGTACTTGAGTGGAATGAGGAAATTTTACTGTTGAAAATTCAGATAATATTTTGGCCGTATTGAATCTTAATTATAACACGGCCAAATTATTTTATATAAATTTGGGGTTCCACAAATAAGAATATATTAACTTCTATTTCAACACAGTGAAAAGTTTGTAAATACCATTACAAATATTATCAAGCTGCTTAAGATTAAGGTTTTAAGGAAATGAATGGCTACGGCCATATCACGATGAATGCACCTCATCCCGTCCGATTTGAGAAGTTAAGCATCGTCGAGCCACATCAGTACTGAGGTTGGAGACAACTTGGGAACCTGTGGTGCTGTAGTCTTTTTACTTTCATTATTATAATAGTGCAGATTGTAAACGTAAAGGCGAACTGACTTGGGTTTATTTTTTGACACCTCTACCAGCGCCATGTTTAATAACTGTCATAATACTAAGGAAAATTTTATGATAAGTAATCGAAAAGAATTGTGAAATCGGGTGTGGTATAGTGGTAGCATTCCAGACTGTCACTCTGGCGACCCGGACCTCCTACTCGAGTAATAATTTTATATTTTCTAGTTCAATATTTATTATTTTTAGTTCAATTTTCATTTTTTGGTAGTTTAGATATTTTACTTGAATATTGTGTTTTTATTTTTTTTAAAATTTCTTCTATTTCCATTTTTAGAAGCCTCTGTTTGTACCACATTTTTTTTCACAGAGACAGATAGGTTATAGAAATTATCAAATTTCTAAATTTCATCACCATCGACAACATAATATCAGATTAGAATCTTTCATTTTCGAAATGGTGTTTTAGATAAAAAGCCTAAATGCTAGTATAATTAAATCTCAATTTATTAAATATATATTAACCATTTTCAATGTCTACATTTTTAATCTATTGATTTGGAAGTCTGAAATTCATTCTATCGATGTATAACCACAATTTTCTTGAATCAATTTCTAATGGACAAGCATATGGAACATTCCAATCATTGGCAGTTTTACTACCCCATGTATGACTTAATAGTTTGACAGTTGAAGTGTAGAGAGCTGGATTCATTCTCATCTTTTGTTGCATTGGCAAGTAGTAGAACTCAACCATTGATCCAAACCCTCCACCAATGTTTGAGAATTGAACTTGAGAAACTGAGTTACCATCGAAACTAATTGGACAGCCAGCGAGAGAGGAATATTTGAATAGCTCATTAAGCAATTGATCGCAGTCTTGATCTGGAACACAGTTTTCAACAACTACATATCCGAAACGATGGAAGAAATCAATGTGCTTTTGAGTTAGGAAATGATCATTCTCTTTCAATATTTGACTCAAGATGCTTGAGTTTTCTCCATTTTCTTCCATAATACTTTCGTATGGTTTCTCATTATAAAGACATTCACCTAATGGGGTCAATGGTACTAAATCATTTTCTGGGTGCAAATACATTTGCTCAACTCTAAACTTGGTTCCAAAATCATCTGGATGTTCAAAAGTCTTTCTCTTTTCTCTCAATTTCTCAATTGTGTTTCGGTTGACTGGATCTGTACAACTGTAAGCATGATAAAACACTGAACGAGGTCTATCCATGTGATTGGCGTCTGAATTTCTGTGAGCCGTTCTGTTATCAAAAAAGATGAAATCTCCCTTCTTGATTGGAACATATTCTAAAGCATCATGCTCCTTTACAATCTTTCTCATATAGCCCAACATTTCGTCTGCATTCTCCAACTTGGTCAATTCAGAGCTTGGTGAAGGAGCTTTCCATTCTTGAGGAATTCTCTTAACTTTTCTAACCATTTCAAACAATGGCTCATCTTCCTCTTGATTAAATCTAATGTGATAAGAACTAATCCATGGAGATTTAACTCTGAAACCTTTTCCATTTCTAACTTTTTGATCCATGGCAGGAAAATATCTTTCTGCAACGGAGGCAAATCCAGGAATTACTTCCAAACCTCCTTCTTTCTTGTTTGGATCAGAATCACCATCTGTTAAACAAACCATAGATTGAAAAGGTCTGAATCTGTCCAATTCTTCATAGGTCATGTCAGATTTTAATTTTTTCCACAAATTGTAAGGCCAAGAATCCAAATGAAGACCAGTTCCTTTTTGAATAAGGAGGGCTTCTTCTTCTTCTGTGGTTTTTACCTTTTGTGGTTGTTGATTAGTAGTGCTCATAGTAGTGCAAGTTGATTTTGGGAATTTTTTTTGAATTGCCAAGATTTTCAATCGCGCTGTACTATTTTTTATTTAAAATCTATTTTTACTTTACAAAATGGACATTGTAAAAATAGTTCGGAATGGAATATTATAATTTTTAATCAATTAGAGAAGTATTAGCATGACGTCAGTTTTTCAGAGGTGGGTACTTTTCCTTTGTTCAAATTATATGAAAAAATAAAAACCTCATCTTTGAAATGCTCCAATTTTCGACCACCTTAATATTCTTGGCTGTGTGGAAAATTTGGTGTTTTATTGTAATGGTTTTAGGAATTCGCTCGGCTAGAGGATTTCCAGACCAGTTTCATAGGAAATTATGTGCGATTGGGAGAAATTTCTCTTTTCAAGATCAGCTAATGCTATTGAAATGCTTAGTGTTATGTTAGCCTCATCAAAATCTGTAAATGTGTTTGAAAAGAGAACAATCTTATCATCTTTGTAAATATCCAAATTAATGTGGTCTCTCTCATCGTTGAAACTGAATTCAAAACAGGGAACCAAAGAGGAGAAAGACCGTTTAGAAGCAGGATTTTGAAGATAAAATATCTCACAAGGTGCATCCATGTTAACAACAAGCTGTTCCTGTTTGACAATGTGAGGAGAGTAAGGAGTTGGTAGTTTGAAAGTTTTGTCACTCAATTTGAAAGGTATCAAAGTTTCAGAATTCAAATCCAATTGATCAAAATAATGGAATATTTGCCTATTTTCTTCACGATTGTAGAAACAATAAAGCAAGCCACGTTTTGGAAATTTTCTACATGAAATAAAACTTGAATACTGAGAAAAATCTAAAAGAGCAACAAGAAACATATTCTCTCCTATCTTACTGAACACTTCAAATTGATCTTTTGGAATCATTACTGTTTTCTCCACTTGCTCTTGATTGAATTTTGTGAATTTTTTGTGCATGTCTCTTGTACCTGCAATACCTAATAGGAGGTTTTTTTTAGAATTGCAGAATAGGTCCTTATAAGAAGAATATCCATTATTTCCTCTGAATAGCTTTTGAAAATATTTGGCAAACCTATCTTCTTCGTGCATATCTTCCAAATCTCTCATAAATTTCAAATGTTTTCCAACAAGTAAAAAGTACAAACTCTTCCAGTCGTTTTGGTCATAAAAATAATTAATAACTTGTTGATTGATATGCAAAGGTTTGACATATTTTCCTCTTTCTAATATCTGGTCCAATTCTTGAAGAGTGAAAGTAGAATCACAATATTTGAAAATATTTTCAGCTATGATTGAGTTGTGGGTCAGATTCTTCCAAATCAAATTATTATTCATTATGAAGTGATTCCACTGCTTACAGACTAATCTCATCTGTAAAAGAATTTCCTGTGAATCGAAGTGTTCAAGAATAACACTGTGTACTTCACTAGGAATATTAGAAAAGGCAATTGTATCTATCTTTTGGTTGATGCAAATTGACGGTAATTCTTGATTATATCCATAGAATAATGTCATGTCAACAAGTGGAATCATATCTATGTGACAAAAAACAGTCATTCTCAATTCCTCATCAGCAGCTATTGCAGCATGCATGATTCCAGATGAAATACATGGGGAATTAATATCTACAGCCTGATTTCCTGAGAGTTCAAGTATTTCTGCAGCCAAATAATCCAATATTGAACCAATACCTTTGAAATATAAATTCACATCTTGCTCATCTTCTCTAAGTATTGAAGGAGAGTAATCAAAATATTTCAAAACAAAATCTTGCATCTTTTTTTCATTAATACCAAAGAGTTTCATATTTTCACCACTTTTCAGGGAGGTCAAATTTTTTTGTGTCTCTTTGGCAGCAAAAATTTTCAATTCATTTGGCAAGTATTTTTCAGTCAATTGGTCAAAATAGTCATGCAGTGAAAATTTACCACTCAGTTTAACCCTCTTTTCTCCGTCATATGAATCATCAGCCTTTTTAGTGGCCAATTGTTGATCGTCAAGCAATTTAACATCATGTCCAATAAATAATTGATTATTGAAAAATTGTTTAGAAAATTCAACATGTCTGTCAATACAGAATTTCCTCAACATTTGCACATATTCCTCCTTTCCCAATTTTACCTTGAAAAGTTTGGGAGTATCAATAATAAATGTCCACATCATGATATTTAGAAAGTATTCTAATTGTCTTGATGCTTCCTTAGTCAAGCTCGTGTCTCGGAAGTACATTATCTCCAATATTTTGTTTAAATCATAAATATTGTTGTGAGAGCGAGAGGATGACCATATTTCATCAGAATCGAGTGGAAAGAAATCTATTACTGATGGCATTTTTTTAGTTTTTAAATATTTTAAATATTTTAATTACAAAATATTGAGTCACTCTATCACATAAGTCGACATGCCTTTACAATACAATTGTTTAGTTAGAAATTCCAAAGATGAAGATGATCGGAAATTCAATTAAATCAAGCAAATGATCGGAATTTATTTGTGCTGAATGCACTAGTAGTTTGTTCGTGCGAGCATAAATAATTGAACGCACGAGCTAGGTTTTCCGAACTATTCTCAAGCAACCAATTCAGAAAACAATTTAAAATCTCAGTTTATTTAACAGCAAATTTCAAACAAAAACAAACAAAACAAAAGCAACAAAACAAAATCAACAAAACAAAATGACTAGAATTATTGCTGTTACTGGTGCCACAGGTTATATTGCCGGACATATTATCAAAGAATTGCTCGAACATGGACACAATGTCAGAGCAATTGTGAGAGATTTAACCAACAAGAAAAAGTATGAATATTTGAAACAATTTGTAAAGAATCAAGATGATAAACAGTTGGAATTTGTTGAAGCTAAAGGAAGTTCCATTGAGGATTATGCTCCAGTTTTGATTGGAGCTGATGCAGTCATTCACACTGCTACACCATTTGTAGTTACAGCAGAAGATCCTCAACGTGATATTGTTGATCCAGCTATTAATTTGACACGAGCTGTCATTCTTGCTTCAATTAAAAGTAAGGTAAAGAGAGTTGTTGTTACTAGCTCAGGTGGTGCATTCCTCAATAACCCAATTCCAGATAATTATACCTACACTGCTAAAGATTGGAATGAATCATGCTCCTTGACCAATAATCCATACTTTTATTCCAAGACACTTGCTGAGAAGGAAGCTTGGAAACTCTATGAAGAACACAAGAGTGAATTTGAGTTGGTTGTTGTAAACCCATTGTATGTTTTTGGTCCATTATTGAATGGTGAGCTGAACACCAGTGTTAAACATGCCTTGGCCTACTTGATGGGATACACTCAAGAGGTTTATCCAATGAGTACTGGATTTGTTGATGTGAGAGATGTTGCCAAGGCACACGTCATTGCTGTTGAGAATCAACAAGCAGCTGGACAGAGATTATTCTGTTGTGATTCAGTTCATGCAATGGAAGATCTTCCAAAAGAAATTAAGAGACAATATCCTCAATACCCAATTGGAGCATTCGAATTCAATACCAAGGCACAATTATTCTCAATCGATGTTGAACCGTTGAAGAAATTTGGACTAACACAATACATTGGATTTGAACAAATGGTCAAGGATACAATCGAATCACTCATTCATTTTGGCCTTGTTGAGAAGAAATAAATCTATTTCTACAAAAATATCAAACCAATTGATATCGCCAGAAGATGATAACCAGTAGGTGCAAATTCAAAATCTTCACTTTTCTAAGCGATTTTAAAAAAAATACAACAAATTCTTTTCTTCCGTTGCTACACTAGTAATTGTTCAATAACAAGATGGATAACAAGGAAAATAATTCATCACTACAAGAAAAGCATCTCTTGGAAAAATCACCAAAAGATATGACTCATGAAGAGTTGGTTAAAATTGCCACTCTCTATCAAGAGGAAAAGAGAAAATCGGAATCTGGAAACAAGCAAAATAAAAAGAAAAAGAAGAAGAAGGAGCAAGTTATAGATTGGAGTACACAGACCTATAGACACATTGCTTTAAAGATTGCCTATCTTGGTTTTAATTATCAAGGATTATCGAAACAGCTTCACACTCCCAACACAATTGAACATCATCTTTTTGAAGCTTTGAAAACTTTAAAACTTATAGAGCACGAGGATAATTGTGAATTTACTAAATGTGGAAGAACTGATAAGGGTGTCTCTGCACTTGGTCAAGTTGTCTCATTCAATTGTAGATATAATCCAAAGAAGAATGACTATGTTAGACTCATCAATAGTTTACTTCCAGACGATATTAGAGTATTAGCCTGGTGTCCAGTTTCCAAAGATTTTGATGCAAGATTTGGATGCCTCCAAAGAACATACAAATACTATTTCATACGACAAAATTTAAATATTGAAAAGATGAAACAAGCTGCTGCTCATTTTGTTGGTGAGCATGATTTTAGAAATTTCTGTAAAATTAATGAAGAGGTAACAAACTTTAGAAGAAGAATTTTGAGTATGGAAATTATCAAATCTGATCTATTACATCAGCAACATGGAAATGATGAGTATTTTGAAATTTATGAAATTGTAGTTTGTGGAACATCATTTTTGTGGCATCAAGTTAGATGCATGACAGCAATTCTATTCCTTATTGGTGAAGGAAAAGAGGAACCTTCTGTCATTCCAGAATTATTAGATATTGAAAAGTACAAGGCACGTCCAGTTTATCATATTGCATCAGAATTTCCACTTGTTTTATATGATTGTGTTTTTGAGGATTTGAAATGGATTCACACCAATGACATGATTTCATCTCAAGCCGATTTAACAAATCATTTCTATGAAATGTGGAGAAGTAGTTCATTGAAATCGACCATGTACAACATCTTTTATCAAGCTGCAAACAATACTCTAGTGGATAATAGTAATACATTTGGAAAAGATCTCAATACTAATGTGGATTCGAACACTGAAGATGCAACAAGAAAATATACAACTGTCAAGAAAGCTGTCAAGGCTATGAAACCAATTCAGAGAGGTCCCAAATATGTCAAGTTATTAGAAAGGCCAAGAGCCTTCTCTTTAGAGGAGTGTGTTGAAAGTTCCAAGAAGAAAAGAAAACAGTAGAACAATATTGGAAGAAGAACAATATTGGAAGAAGAATGTTTAATAAACAATTAACATTTTTAGTCATGTTGGATGTTGCAAAACACATTGTAAAGTCTATTCATTCTTCATTTGTTACTCCTTAGATAATACACCGATCTACATTAAAGATGTCTTTCCTTAATTGATGATTTTAAAGATCTATTTTTTTTCTATTTCGTTTGGTGAAAACCAAAACACATTGAAATAGAAAGGTCACAAAAATTGAAGCAAACAAGGAAATCATTCAAAACGCAGCGAGATATTTGTTGTAAAAGTGGCCTTAATAAAGCACAAAAACCATTTTCTCCTGCAACCACAGAAAACCCTCAAAATCAATAAATTCATAGACAAAGTTGTAAGGTAAAGGTCACCTCAAAGTGGTTTCTGAAATGGGCCTTTGAGAGAGCGAGTGAGCTGAGAGGGTTGCAAATTTTGACGCTCACACTAAGCAGCATGCATTTCCCTTTCAACACTGAGCCACACGACGCACTCCAAAACTCCTTCAGGTAATGATTCCAAGACGGTAAAAGTGGAAACTCACACTCAAAAAAAAACCCTCTTCCACACTCATAGTCAAAGAAAAGTGTCTTTGAGTGGAATAATTATCATAATCATTAACACATTATTCTGTCGTACTACTCCTTTCGAAACTAGTTTAACGAGGTTTCAACATTAATTCAGCCACCTTCTCAATTATTTCTCCTCATCGTGCATACCACCTTCGAGGTTGATATTTTTGTGCCAACCCTCATTTTCCCTTGCCAAACGGATCACCACTCCTACCTGTACTGAGTTTGGAGCAGTCATTATAATCTAAATCACACTCTTTAAAAAAATTGTTGCTACATCACAACTTTAGTTTGGAGAAGATATTGAACAACAACAGTCCAAGAAGAACATCATCATCGAGTAACAAATATTTGTAATGCCGAAGGAATCAAAGAAGAAGAAGAATAATACTAAAATTGAAATCACTCACGAGATGATGGTAAGTAAACGAAATTCACATCCGTCGTCAACTTTATCATAATGTAAAGAAACCATACTTTTACTGTCCTCAAACTCTTGCTGCAAGATTATTGGGAGTCAGCATTAGCACATTGAAGAGAAGATTTTATGATCTCCATATTGGAAGGTAAGTTTTCCATACTGGAATCAGCCCAGTTCAATTATTGTTATTACTATTATATTGTAACACGTCATTTATATTTTTCATAATAACCAACATGTTTGTAAAAACTAACACGGTTTCTGAAATATTTCACAATCCAATACAATTCTGTTACTTGATCGTTAACAATATAGATGGCCATATCAATGCATCTCTTTAAGTGAAAGAAAGAAGAGTATCTACTTTCTTATGAATGAAACTGAACCTGAGGATGAAAAGGAAATTGATGAAAAGACAATGCATCACCTCAGACATGCATTCAAAGATGCTAGTAAGCCACTTCTCTCAATGAATGTTAATCAAACCACTCAATTCCACTTTTGCTCATTCGTTGCTCAAGAAGAAGAAAATGCCAACTCTGACCATTCCAATTCCTTCCAAGAATCCAATGGAAAGGCCTTCACTGCACAAGGTCAAGCTCCACATCTTGGTGGTGGCAATGGAAAGAAGATTGTTATGCGTGAGATGGAACTTGGTAAAAAGGAAATGATACAACGTTCCAAGTCATCTCATTCATTGAGTTCTCTTTCTGGAGATAACCATCCACCCTACCACCCTTACAACTCCCCTGCTTTGACCGCTTTTCCATTGAAAAAGTCTTGTGCGGTCAGTGATAATGCTTCCAATATGTTGACTAATACCTATACTACTCAACCTCATGGTATTAGTGCATTATCATCTAACATTAAGACTTTTTCACCTACCTCACCACACGGTGTTTGGCAGAGTTGCAATACTATGAGTTTGTCAGTTAACTATCCTTCACAATGTTACGTTTCACAACACTCACCATTGAGTTGTGGAACAACAAACTCTTCCTCTCCAAATTCTCCTCCAGCAATAATGTTTGGAATGGGTCACGAAAATCATGTCATTTTGCCTGAGATTCGTATTCAAGACACCATTCAACATTAAGCTGTGTTGGTGACAAATTACATCATTGAATTCAATTGCATTCAATGATGAGCATTTATATATACCTCAAACTCTGTGTATTCCAGTTGGAGAGGACGAAAACCTAGCTGTAATTTATTGCTATCAATTACAGAATGTTGACAGTTCAACTCCATGAGAACCTTCTCTTTAGCTGTGGAATACAATCAGTGTAAACAACAACAAAACAATCCTAATAAATTATTTATTCACTTAAAAAGATCTTTTGAATGGTTTTATAAGATTCGGTTTTTATTGAGCGACTACAGCTATTTACTGTAAAGATTTAGGTGGGTACGGCGACATAAAATCCCCATTTTATTGCTCGAGATCTAAGGAATGATCTTAAAAGTGTTTTCAGGTAATTAGCGAATTCATTTTCATTAAAAGGATATGGGTGATCGATCTCCTTCACCAATCTTACTGCATAGGGAATAAACATTCAGGTTGAGCAAGAATCTTAAAACCATACGATGCAATTATTTTTTGTGATTGTGAAATTCTATTGGTGATGGTTCACATTATCTGAAAGTGATTCTGCACTGCTTTTCAAATCCACTTCTCGTTTGAATTAAATACTGTCATCAATTATCGCTCATTGTCTACACTTGGAGGAACATATGACAACTCAATGAAGAATTTTTGTAATTCAGACATATTGAAGAATTGAGAAAATGTTTTTTAAATCCATGACCATCTCTTTCTAAGGGAAAATGTAAAGCAGTCAGTCCAAAAGAATTTGTTAAAATTGTGTGGAATCTTAATATTGATTTTCAATCCACTGTAGAGCTTTTAATTCTGAAATATGTTAATTGACCATAAACGCGCATCATTCGCCAACCTGTCAACAATCATGCCATAAATCCTTAATTAAACGCTGCTAAACATTCCAGTTGCATTAATCCAATAATTGTAAAGGAAGAGGCTTTGTTTCGAATGCTAATTTCTTCAGTTGATTCCCAAAGGTTTCGATGGTGATGGAATTTTTTTGAGTTTTCTATTGAAAAGATGAAACAATTATTTGCTTCGACACTCCTCAGAATAAGCAAACTCAAATAAAACAATGTGGTCAGAGGTTTGGATTTCTATTGATTAAACAAATAGAAATTAACCCAAAAAAGAGCAACTCCCGTTCGATCCCAAAACTAAAAAGATTCTTGTCATAAATGGTCAGGATTTCAACCGATCTAGATTTTGTTAGATATCAAATCAAATATTACATCCTGCCGCTATCCAGGCAAGAATTCATATGTTAACCCAATGTTAATGGTACTTAACTCTTTTCAAATCAATTAAGAAACAGATCTAAGATTTCTTCCGCTTCCATAGAACTAGGAAATTGTTTACCAAATACTCAACAAAAGAAAGCAACTCCACACCATCTAGAGGAAGAACATCCTCAAATTCTAGCTGTCATCATTTGTCTAATTTTGAGAATGGTAATCCAATAGAAAAATAATATCTAATTTTTAGGAACAAGATAACGGATTGGAAGTGTAGCATGTTGGTGATGACTCTTTTCTCATTGAGTGGGCTGTGCTTAATTGAAACATCAGAAATTCAGTTGTAGTTACTGAATTGCAAAGTTGAAGATTCACATCATCGATCCTTCTCTCCACAACAAGAGGAGAAGAACCAAGTCAATTTTTGCTAAAATGTTCATTTCCTTGAAAATGATGTTGTTGCTTGTGTTTAAAACTCATTGTATTCTACAGCTCATTGAGAAGGTTCTTTTTGTGAGGATGATAATTGCCTCCGTAATCAAGAGTCAATAGTAACTTTACACTACAGGAAGATAACCAGCACCCAGGTAGTGAGAATAGTGAGAAAATGAGAGTTGTGTGTAAAGGCTCATTCAAAAGCCTCATGAATGGTCCAGAAATGATATCGTAGTTGAATATTAGGATGCTCCAAGGTCAAGATACGGTTTTTATTGAGCGACTACAGTTATTTACTGTAAAGATTTGTGGTGGGTATTATGCGACGCAAAAAAATCACCGTCTCAGTTCAGTCATCATCCAATCCTGGACAAAACATTCGAGTCAACTCGTTGCCAAAAATGCATTGACTTTCTTTGTGAGTTATAGACAGTCATCCTTCACTATTTTGCATTCCTTCCTTGGTTCTAATGTTGAATTACAACGAAACGCAGAGTAATCATTAGCCAAAGATTTGTATCGAATCCTTTAAAGATTTCTTCAGTTCCACTTGCTGTTTTCGAAAAATTTGACGCTCAACCCCATCTAAGCCATTAAAAAATCAGATTATGCCTTCGTTTAAATACCATTTATGGATGGCGAACAAATAAAAAACCAGAATCTCAGTTTGCAACCCAGAAATTTCTAACAATATCGTTGTATTCTTCGTTGATGGATTATGTTGTTGATTAGCTGCATCTAATCATCAAGAGATATGAAATAATAAATAGAAAGACTTGCTCCTTACAAGGTTTGTAGATTTCAGTTAATTTACATTTTACCTCGTATCATATACCAATGTTTGACCTTCATACAGCAAAAATATCAAAACCCACGCTACAAAAAACAGAGATTGCAATAAAGCATCTGGAGTAATTCCAAATGTGTAAAATCCTTCGCCCTCTAGTGACCATATTTAGATAGAATCAGCGAAAATTTTTGGTCGTGCCTATTCCACATAAATTCTGGCCCACACAGAAAAACAGCAACATGAAGCATAAATGAAAATCCGTACAGATGCATTATAAAACCCTCTCCGAACCATTGGCTCACTCTTCTCACTTTAAAAAAACAAAACAACAATAACAACTATCACTGACCACAGTAATACTACTATTACGTGTCATTTCAAAGATACTTTAAACCACCGCAATTATTTCACTCTCTCACGTGTAAGCCAACTAAGTAACCTTCCAAACACAAGAAAAATCAAAAAGTTACCAACCTACTACTGCTAATACCCAACACAATGATCAGTCAACATACCTCATTAAATTATTCATCGAGTAATACTAATACATGTATTCCATCACATTATAGCAGACCACTTTCACCTCCAACTAATACATCACTTCCTTCGATACATTCCCTGAAAGAATTTTCTCATCAACCACAATACTCTCAGAGTTGTCCAGTTAGAACAGCAACCCATACTAATTCACAATATCCTCACCACTACTATCCTTTGACCCATCACCATACTAATATTGATCAACAATATGCCTATGCCCCTGTAAATAATACTACCAATCTTTACCATAATAACAGTAATAGTAGTCATTCAGATGCTCTGTCGAGTGAAGACAGCAACACATCTAATCAGCATGTAAATAGAACTTCTCCTTCCCCAATTAAAGTTAAGAATAACAAGTCAGATAACAAACAAAAAGTGAAATCTCCAAATACTACTAATGCTCCTAATACTACTAATGGTATCAAAAAGAAGAGAAAGACTAAAAAGAATAAGATTATCATTGCAACTTCTGAATTGGTTAGATGCATGACTTTACCACAAACAGTAGCTGCTAAAAAACTGAAAGTTTCTCTCAGTACTTTGAAGAGACGTTTCTATGAATTGAGTGTTGGAAGATGGCCATCAATTGCTCCAACAAATGAACCTGGATCTTCCTCAAAGACTGAAGAAGACATGTATGTGGAAAGTACAGATGCTACACCAGAACAAAAACTTTCACTTTCATTCATTATGAATAAGAAAGAATGTCCAGAATCGAGTGTAATTGATAATCTTTCAATGGTCATTCTGAAAGTTGCCTTTACTTTAAACACAAACGAAGAAAAATAAATTAATTGTACATTGTAAAAATCAACTTTAACTGTTTCTACATTGAAAATCTCTTTGGATAATGAAATATTCAAATATTCAAATATTCAAAATTATTCGTTTCGTTAATATTCTCAATTTATTGCACAAAACGCTATTCAAAAATATTCAGAATCTTTTTGCGTTAAAAAAATTTTGGATACCTATCATCAGAATCACACAAGACTATCACGCACCAAGAAATTTTTTTATTCTTGCTGCCCTCTCCTCTTTCCTTCAGAAGGACGACACAACAAGCTATTACCACAAAGAACACCCGATTATACAAAACACATTTATTTGTTGAATAGTAGTACTTGTTCTCTCTTACATTTCCCACCTAAAAAGATCTTTTGATCTAATTCCATACCCTATTTTCATCGTCATCATTGCTCCTTCTCCTTTTTAAAATTCCATAACAATTCCCTGTAGAAATAACTTCTTGCTACAATGAATAAGAGAAAATTTGATGAAGAGGAAGTTCCTCAACAGGAAGACCCTCTTAATTTTGTAGCGTTAGACTCCACTCTTAATCCTGCACAATTCCCAACAACAACAATAACAACAACAGAAAATTTAATTTCCACCAATACAAGTAACTTAACTTCCCATCCAACCGACTCTTCCAATCCTCATCCCAACTCTGATCAACTAACACCTAAAAAGAGAAAAATTAATAGTATTTCTCCTAGTGATTTAAATCACATTCACACATTCACTCCAGACTCTACAACATTGGATTTTAGAATTATGAATTTAAAATCAGCTTCCAGTTCTGCACCAGAGGATGAAGGTATTCATGATCCGAATATACCTGAAATAACATCTTCAGTAATGAATGACGATAGCATCTTTTTTGATAATGAATTAGATGAAAGTCTTTACCTTTCTTCAGCATTTTCTTCCACAGAACGTGAAGAAATAAGAATGCAAACAAAGAAATTTATTGAAATTCAAAAATTGAATGAACAACAATATGTTCAACATGCTGTTAAATATGTAAGAAGTATTTCTGAAGTCAACAGAATTATCAATGTTGGAGAATGGTTCGGTACAGAAGAGCTAGAAGAATCCTTTGTTCAGGGCATTACACCCTCCCAAAGTCAAGAAAATTTCAAAATTCCACAAGTCTCCTTGATGAATGCAACAAATCCAAAAGCTCAAATTTCTTCAATAACCACTCCAGAAATTGTCTTTCTACCAAAGGTATTCTCCTCTTTGATAAAACCTCACCAGTTAGAAGGAATTAGATTTTGTTGGAGTCATATCATCCTTCCTCCAAATGATACCCTTAGAGGATGTATCCTTGGTCACTCCAATGGCCTAGGAAAAACATTAACAGTTATTGCTTTTTCCTATCTCTTCCTCAAGTATAATAAGGGTAAGAAGATTTTAATCATTTGTCCTCGTTCTGTTATTCAAAACTGGGAAAGAGAAATTTCTTCATGGTTACATTCACTAAGATTGGAATACATTCCATGTTATGTACTTGACCATGGTAAAGACTCTAGAGTTAGTAGGTTAGAAAAACTTCAAGAATGGGATTCAAAAGGAGGCATTCTCTTGATGTGTTTCACTTCATTTTCAAGATGGACCGAAACACAATATTCCAACATTGATTCCAAAAGCTGTCAAAATAGATTTGATTTCGAAAAGAAGATTTCTGACTATTTAAGAGGATGTGATCTAGCAATTGTAGATGAAGGGCATAGATTGAAGAATCCAAGCTCATCAATCAGCAAAGCTCTTTATTGCAATATTCAAACAAGAAATCGTATTGTTTTGACAGGAGTTCCACCTCAATTTGATCTTATGGAATACTATACCATTTTAGATTGGATTAGACCTGGCTATTGGTCCTTGAACGAATTCAAACACTTGTTCATTGATCCTATGAATAATCACTCAATTGAATCCATCAAACAAAGATATTATGTACTCAAACACGAATTGAGCTATTTTGTCCACCGAAAAGATCAATCAGTACTTAAATCCTATCTTCCACCAAAAAGAGAATATGTTATTCAATTCCATCCTCATGATATCCAAGTATCACTTTATAATAACTTTATACAATCTAGAGACGGAGATGAAAAGTGTATATACTATGTTACTTGCATGCTTCAAAAGATCCTAAACCATCCTGATTGGGTAGTTGATTATTGCCAAGCTAATAATCCAAAAGACTCCAACACTTCATCTATCAAATTATTCTCAGATGAAAGATTGGACTTGGAGGGAAGCAAATCCTCACATGCTGACTTGAACTCCTATTCATTAAACACTGAGATTTCTGATGAAGATATGAGTGTTGCTCCATCAATCAGTAACACCATGTTTAACATGCTAGAAAAAGCTGAAAAGTACAAGGATAGTTCAGAGAATATAGAATGGGCTAGCCCTGTTCATTCCAGAAGTTACATTATGAATGCCATCGATCATTCTCCAAAAATGCTTTGCTTGATTAGAATGATAGAGCAATGTTTCTTATCCAATGAAAAGATCCTAGTTTTTAGTCAATATCAAGAAACTCTAGATATTATTGAGAGAATAATTAATAATGTTAATATCACTACAGGTTTACCATTAGAAGACGAACATCAACCACTTAAAAGAAAGCTCAAAAGAAATTTGGATTATTATAGATTGGATGAATCAATGTCAGTTTCACTTGGGCAAAGTGTTGTAGACTCATTCAACTCATCCAATGATGCACCTTTATTATTGATCAGTACAAAAGTTGGTTCCTTAGGTATTGACTTGTCTACTAGTCAAAAGATTGTCTTGTATGATGTTTGTTGGGATTCCTCTTGGGATAATCAAGCAGTATTTAGATCTTTCAGATATGGTCAAACAAAACCAGTTTCCATCTATAGATTTGTCATGTATAATACTATTGAAAGCAAAATATTTGAAAAATTGTGTACTAAAACCTCTCCATTTAAGAATCTAAGCGAGGATAAAAAGGATTTCCTCAACAAGGATGACTTTGTTCCTTACACAAAACCTCCTTCCGAAAATGTAACCATTTCAAAAACTGACCAATTACTTTCTAATGTTTTGAACAGTGATATTAGAATTTTGAAATACCTTCGATCAATCTTTGATTATGAAAGTCTTTATATTGAAGCTATAGATGACATGACATCAAACGAACAAACAAATTATAAGAGTCGGTATGAATTGGACTTTTCTAACTATACCACCAAAGATAGGAATAGAAACAATTCTACAAGCGAGGAAGGTGACGAAAGCGAAGAAAGTGAACAGTATGAAGATGAAACAAGTTCAGATTCAGAACAATTCGAAAGTGAAGAAGAAGAAATTGAATAAAATTTTAATCACTAGTTTGTTCTTCTCAATATTTCCAGTTCTTCTAATAATCGTCTGTTTGTATCCTCTAGTTGTTGTTCGCCTTTTTCCAAATTACTAATATAATTTGCAATTTCCTTTTGTCTAACAATCAGATCATGTTCTGCAGCCTTATGTGAGGCACTAATTAATTGAAGTTCTTCTTTTAAATTACAATTTTCATTTTGAAGCCTTCCATGTATTTCAAGTAAGGAATGAAAATTAGTTTCATCCATTCCTTGATTCAAAGAATTCATCCCAGAATCTAGGCTTTTTGATCCCAGATTATCTATTAGGAAAGGTTGTATTGATGATTCATGTTCGGTTTTGTTGGATAATGTTGTTTGTGTACTGAATGATGAGTTTGTATTATTATTTACATGGGATTGCTGTTCGGAATATTGTTGTTGATGTAGATCAATTACTATAAGGCTTGAATTACTACTACTAAGGGAGTTTATTTGATGATGTTGCGAGGTCATAGGTGGATGTATTTACAAGTTGTTTATTGTTGTGTGTTGTTGGGTTATTTTTTTGACTGCCACACACAGTGTGTTGAATGTTTGTCTTTACAATAGACAGAAAAAAAAATCACAATGTTCATTCACTTAGACCTAGCATTGACTCACCTCTGAGAGTTTAGTTATTGTGGTTGTATTCATGGCAACCACACCTTGGTTCCGTTTGTTGATTATTTACAAGTAGTGTACATTTGTGCTGGGGCACAGTTAGTAGTTCGGTAGCAAAACTCTATATGGTACATTTACATCAGGATAATGAAGAGGAGGATTACTGATTCTCAGTACATACTATTAATATTTACATCTCTGTAACAGGAGGATAGAAGGAGGAGGGATTAGAAGGTAAAATCCAAAAAGAAGGACAAATCCGAGTCAGGTTTCAAATCAGATGAAGAGTATTCTGCAGAGTATTGTGGATCAAATCTCCTTGATTCAACAATAGTCTTGTATGCAAAGTCATTATCATCGTTCCATAAATCCTCAAGATAGGATTGTCTCATCTTTTGAAGTTGTTCACTCGAGTAGTAAATTGGCTGAGAATTTTGAGAAGTAGATGATTTGCCAGAGCAATGACTGCATACCGTACTTCCAGGAGCATGGTGATAAATACAATTATTGGCTGAGACTGAAGGTTGTGGGATTGTAGTAGTTGGATAAAAGTCATATTCGTCAAAGTTAGTATAGCTAATGGAAGGGTCAGACAAGACATATTCATTATCCATGTCAGAGTCTAGGTTGAAGGTAGGTTGAGTTAGTTGTGGGTATGTATTGGTGGATGAAGATAGAGCAGAAGATGAAGATGATTGAACTTTTGGTTCACTACTGGTTGAAGCGCTTGTCATTTTACGCTTCTTAATTTCTGGTTGAGGAGAGGTAGTTTCTTCTTCATCATCCTCTTCTTCCTCAGATTGTTCATCTTCGTATTCATCTTCATCTTCTTGAGAAGGTTTGTACTCATCATCTTCCTCATAATCATAACTACTATCTCTACTAGCCTTCTTTCTCTTTCTATTAACCTTGGAAGATGACTTGATTGATTTTGAGTCTTCTTCATCATCATCTTCACCTGTAGGAATGGAGGCAGAAGCAAGTATGTCACTTTCATCACCTGAAATTTCTCTGTCACCTGTAACAATACGAGTTGTCTTGATATCAAGAAGTTTGTTACTATTACTGAAACGTAATTGAATCGTAATGGATTGAATACCATCAGACGAAGATTTAGAGTTTGACTTTTTTCTCTTTGGACATGGTGGTAAGGTGATTTCACAAACTCCTCCACTTTTTTTGGCTTTATCCTTACACTTTTCTACAACTCTTCTCAAAGTTGAATTCCAGTGGTTCTTGATAGCATTAGCAGTTCTTCCATTGAGTACTTTGGCAATTTGAGCCCATTTGTTACCATGTTTTTCATGATACTCTATGATAATTCTGTCTTCTTCAGGAGTCCACCAATCTTTCTTTACAGATGGATCTAAATGGTTATACCATCTCTCTCTGCATTGTTTACCAATTCTACCAGGGAGTTCTTGAGCAATTTGTGACCATTTCTTTGCTCCAAACTTTTCTACAAGCTTTCTGAGATGATCGTCTTCTTCATCTGTCCATCCTCCTCTGATATTCTTGGTCTCCTTGTTCTTTTGTTTGGAACCCTTCTTTTTTGGAGTCTTTTTCTTCTTGGATGATTTATCACTTGAAGAAGTACTAGAATCAGTTTGATATTCTTCTTCAAAGTTTGTATATTCCTCTCCTCCACTTACATCCTCTTGAGGAGAGATGGGATTGCTGAGCTCAGCAGACATTGTATAATCTAGTAAGTGTGACAAGTTAGTGATAATACTATAGTACTATTTGTTGTTGTTGTTGTTGGTCTATGTACAATAAGGCACTGATAAGATGTTTTTTGCAAAGCCGGCAAAATTCACCGTTAAAAATATTCAAGAGATAACAAAGGGCAAAACTACGACGGTAGCGTTTGAGGTTTTTTTTTGATGATTTTTTTAAAAAATAAAATTTAATTTTGGAGCCATTTTTTCATTCGCTGGTTGCCTATTTTTAATTTTCCGAGTAATCTGATTGGTGGGAAAACTGTAAACCAATCGTCATGCTAGCTATTTTTGAGTGCACCCAAAGGAAGAACATTCTAAAGGGAGCACACACCATTCTCTCTCGTATTGATTATCAATAACGAGAATGGTGAATTACTTTTTGTTATTTACTGGTTTGTTGTTGAATTATTATATTGTTGGGTTCAACCTGAACGTTGAACTTGCAAACTAACTTTCAACCTCCAATAATCTGTTTCGGTTGACAGTCTAATTAATTGAAACTATTTGCTGATGGTTATCAATTATTGATGATGGAATAGGACAGTTATATCCGAACATGTAGGAGAAGCAGTTGCTATAGGTGGAGTTTAATCCTTGATCTTGCAAGATGTCAGTTAACAAGAATCATCACTGTGGCTGAAATATTCATTGGAAGAAACGAATCATTCAACAATTAACAAGGTCATGAAGTGGTTGTATGACAAGATCTTTTCCAACAAGACCATCTTCAAAGCAGCTGGCTAGTTGCAGTAATTGTTAATAATAAATTAATTATCTAATCAATTCGTGTTGTATAGCAAGCTATCATATTGCGGATTCACCAACAAATCTACCTCACCTCCCAACTACCAAACAACTACACAGAACAAAGCAGGAACACGACAGGAGCAGTCATAGAAAAAGTAAACGACATCCTCATTTTCGTAATAACTATTGTCTACCTATGAAATTTTCATTTTAGGTTTTGAATTTTTTTTGTGCTTTGTTTTTATTTCCACTGAAAACAGCATCACTATGCATTGAATGAGCAGGCAACAAACGTTTTGCGAACCAACCAACATTTTCGCTTACTACTCCAATCTCAACGCATTTCGATAATGAGAGGATGATGAAGTTTACTTGGTGCATGGTTGATAATTCTTCAATTGCGTTGATGATGGCAATTGATAAAGTGCATCATTTTGGATAATTTACGTTTTAAAGCTCTACACGTTTTATTACAATTATTCAAGTGTGAGGGAGTTAATCATCCTCAATCAAATTGTTACGAATTAAATTACTAAAATTATTGGAATGTTGTTTATTTGCTTGACTTTGTCAGAAGAGTCTTTCACAGCATACAGGGCATGGTTTCTTCTTTAAGGACGTCCACAACACTTTTAACTAATGTTGTGCTGTAAAGTTGATGCAAAACTAAGATGAACATCAATAATGTTTCCACAAGAAGAATATTGCATTGAACCATTCTATTATTAACTCATCGATTCCTATTACAATAAGGATAACTTGAAAAAAATGTCAACAACAATCCAATCATCATATGATGATTCAAGGAGTAATAGCTCTCCTTCCAGTAATATTGGACCGGAAGCAGTTTCAGATCAACAATTGAAGGAGGAAATTTTAAAACAAATTAAATTATTGGAGGAGGAACATCAAATTACCATTCTCCTTGTTACAGATGTCGGAAGTAGAGCCTACAATTGGGAAAATCCAACAAAGAGTGATTACGATTTAAATTTTATTTATACGAGACATTGGAAGTATTACATGACAATTCAAAATAAGCCACAAACATTAAAGAAGGAAACGTTCATAGATTTGGAGAGTGATTATCTCATTAAAAGAACAAAGAGTTCACACAATTTTTATCATGATTGCAAGGAAGGAGAATTAACAAATCAAAAACTTAGAGTAGAGTGCAATTTTGTAGGATTTGATATCAAGTATGCAGCAGATTTCTTTTTCAAATCGAATAGAGCTATTGTATTTCTCCTTATGTCCCCTTGCGTATATTACGTTCATCCAAAGGCTCATTCTTTATTTTTTGATAAGTGGATTCCAATGTGCCACACTCACGTTCAAAGAAGACATCACTTGCAAGAAATGATTCACATTGCTAGATACAACATTAATAGATATATCCTAGGAAGAAGAACTGTCAGAGTGAAATCATATCTCTACATTTTACATCACTTGTTCTATGTTTTATATTTGTTCAAGAGAAAGGATGAAGATTCTTTCAAGAAGAGGCTTCCACCTTTGGAATTTAAGTATTTATTCGAGGATTTAAAGGGAGACTTTATTTCTCCAAAATTGGCTGGACTTGTTGAGTTTTTAATGAAATTGAAAGTGAGCGGAGATAATTTTTGTAAAATAGTCATTCCACCAGAGGAAGTTAAACCTGTGGAGATTAAAGAAAGTAAACCAACAGACAACACAGAAAATTCTGAGGAGGTTCCTGCTAAAAAGAAATCAAAGAAACAAATCAAAAAGGAAATTAGAGCTCAAGCCGATGAAAACCTCAAAAGTTTGGAAGATGATGGTTCTAAGAATGATATTCACGTTGGGCACAGCTTGGAAATTGAATTATTTACCATTTATTGGTATCGTAAAATGAATTATTGGATTTATCACATGGAAAAGGATTACATGGACGGAAATGATGTTGATAAATTATTATTGGAAGCAATTGATTTGTATGAAGGGCCAGAGTTTAGCATTTGAGATTACATAAAAGCATTTTTGATCTTCTTTTTCTGCTCATTGGCCATCTTTTTCTTCCTTTTCTCATTGAGTTTTTCCTCTAATTCTATTCTTCTTTGCTTTTCCTCTTCCGTTTCAACATATTCAGATCTTTGACTTGTTGTTGGAATAGAACTTGATAGTTCAACTACATTAGTTGGTTGATTATCACTCACATTAGGCATTTGGGATGAATTATTTTCCTCATTAACTTCTTCTGGAATGAGTCCAGCATCATCTCCACCTAAACGTGAATCATTTCCTTGAGAATTAATACCCCCTCCAAAGGAATGTTGTGATTGCTCTCGTGTATCTGCAATCTTTTGTTTCTTACTTGTTTTTGGTGGTGAGAAGAGATGATTCATATATTTGGTATATAATTGTTGGAGGAGAGGATTCTTATTAGATTCGGTAGAATCAGTCTTAGAATTTGTGAATGAAATATCACACATGCCTAGAGAATCACTGACGAGCAGGATCTTATCCAATTGATCCAAAATGTCAGAATTTTGAGTGGAATTATTAGCTCCACTATACATTTGTCTGAAATTAATAAGTTCTTGCTCCTTTTTCAAAAGAAGGGATTTCATTTGATCAATTTGTTGATTTTGAGTTTGAACAATTCCAAGTAGAGGTCTAATAACATGATTCAATATAAATAAATTTTCCTTATTGTAAAATCTAATATTATTCAATTCGCTCTTTTGACTATTTTCATCTTGGTCTTGTTTTCTCTTTTTTGGATTTTCTTCCTCATCCTGAATAAGAATATAGGAATGATCAATTTCCTCCTGATCCTCTCCTCCCTTAGAAATATTAGGATCAATACTATCACAATGAATTTCCCAATAGAAAGGTAAACTTATTTGTACTTGTGTTGGTAAAAGAGCTCTGATAGTAACTACCAATTTGGTTCTCTTCTTTTTCAGAGTGCTTGCATGAACGCTCTGAATAGAATCCATCAACATGTCCATCGCTGTTTCCTCTTCACAATTTTTCTCACCTCTCACTTCAATCTTTGGTTGATTCTTCTCCTGTATCGAATCCAAATCATAATGAATTAAAAACTGTTCAATTTGTTGGACCAAAGATTCAGCAGACATATTCAACCCCTTACAATACTTGTTACTATCACTTTCAATTTCTTCCTTTTCATATCGTTTCTTCCAAACACATTTCATATTGGAAATATAAAGTACAAATCCATTCGTGATGGTTTTAAATTTTACAAAGAATGATTCACCCAACGGATCGACCGACACTGGAAGACGAATCCAATTAATATTCATGATTAATTTTTCATCGGAATCTTGAATTATTTTTTCAAAAGATTCCGAAAATTTCAAAGAACTTCCCAAGCTTTGTGATGACATTTTTTTTAACGTTTTTTTAAATAAATGAAAAATATTATTTGTATTAAAGAATTTAAATATATTTAATATTATTATTTACAATATTTTACAATTTTTATTTACTAGCCAAATCTTTCAGGGACATGAATTCCTTGAATTGATCATAGGTAATTCCACTATCTAAATCAATTCCGGCCTTTGAAAGTAAATTATTAATATTAATTTCGCTCATACTCTCATCACCCATCAATTTTAAAATCTTAATTTGATAATTTACAATTTCCATTACAAAAAATTCAAAAACTTACTTCTTTCAATTCTTTCCTGTCAATTGTGCCACTTGAATCCTTGTCAAAAGTTTTGAAAAATACCTTTAATTCATCCTCACTTGATTGCTGACTCCAAACTTTGACAAATTCCTTAAAATCAATCTTTCCATCTTTGTTAGTATCAACCAAATTGAACATTTCTTCCAATTCTTCATTGGTTGGAGCACAACCATTCAATTGAAACATTACTTGAGAAAGTTCCTTCTTGCAAATACTTCCATTTCCATCAAGATCGAATAGACAAAATGCTTCTTTCAATTCTGAGAGTTCATCCTTGGAGATTGTATCAGTTTCTGATGTCATTTTCTTAGAGTTTTATTTAGAGAGAGGTAAAGTGAGGTTGTTGTTTTTTTTCGAGTTTTCTTTGAAGGTTGTTTGATGGATTAAGAGACAACAGGAATTGAAAATGTCAAAAGGTTTCAACCGACTTGTTGTTTCAGAAATTTGTCGTAAATTCAATAAATTGATGGGTCTTCAGATCTTTTCATATTCTAGAGATCGATTTCTAGTATCGCTGTCTTCAATGATCGAATCTTAGAAAGTTGTCGTTGATATTCGAAAGTCGGATGATATGTTAGAGATGTTTATTGTTTAGAATTGATGCTCTTCAAAACTGCCTTCTCATAATTCTTCAAGAAATCTTTGAATTCATTTCTAAAATCTTTCAAAACCTTATTCTCAGCCATGGAGTTACCGCTCCTTGGGGAGTTTCTATTCGATTCTTTGGAAATGGTGAGTTGATATCTTTCAAAGGCAGGTATTAAATTCTCGCTAACTTCCTTTTGGATTTCATCAAATAAAGTGAGAGGAACTACTTGAGCTTCATTCTGAGCTTGTTCTTTGATGAAATTTTCAACTTTCGCATAACCTTTAGTCTTGACATAATTAGGAGAACCTCTTGGATTCAGATACTTCTCATATAAATGAATCATTAAGGAATCAATCTTCCTATTTGAAGCAATACTTGTTGTTGTATTGATTGAGTAGGCATCACTTGATTCAGAAACAGTATCTTGTTCAACGATGGACGAATCTTCTGAATAATCTTTCAATTCTTCCAAGAAATTTCTCATCGTTTGAATTTCTTGCTTTTCAGGACTCTTGAAATCTTGAATGTCTTCCAACAGGAAAATACGATTCAAATCATTACTCGAATCTCCATAATTTTGTAAACTAATCCACTGTTTCAACAAGGATCTCTGTACAACCGAACTCATCACATTTTGCAACTGTAACCTTTTTGCCTTCATGAGTTTCTTCCTTGAAACTCTTTCCATTCTCAAAACACTGACAAAAATTGCAACACCAATTGGCAATGAAATTACCAAACAAATTAAAACTACAATTAAATAAGTAGTTGAATTGGATGCAATCAATTCATGTTGAGTATTACTGATATTTCTAATCTGTTCAACAAATAAAAAGTAATCATTTAGGAAGGAGGATTGACCAGAAAAATGTTCAGGTTTCATAAATAATTTGACACCTTCAGAATAATTACCTGCCAAGGTTTGTTTTAGAATGGCATCTTGAAGTGGGAATAAATAGAGAGTACTTGCATCCTTACTTGAGTTTGGGAAAACTTTCTCAGCACTTTCAGGTAATAATTTAAAGAGCTCATTAAACGAATCAATCATTTCATTTCTTGATCGATTGAACAATGAATATTTTGACAGATCTTTGGAGAGAACCACCAAATTCACTGCACTACTCATCTTGTTATACTGGAAAGCACTATCACCAAATATTTTCAAAGTTCTAAATACGGGAAAACTTGTTTTGGCAAAAGTATAAATTGTAATAATTGCAATAATTACAACGCCAATGATTGCTGTGCTTATTCCCAACAGTGAAACCAATCTCATGAAGTTTAATTCAACAATCTTTTGAAAACATGGTAATTTAAAACGAGCAGTGTTTGATTTGGCAGTTTCACTCTTCTTTGAGCTTTTAACTTTGGAACTTGAGGTAATTGACTTGATGGATTTCTTTGGAGAATTAATACAAGTCGAAATTGGTGGATTAATTCTTTCAGAGGATGCATTGATAACTTGTACTTGGTTACCAGCAACCATTGTTTCACTTTTTTTTATTCTTTGAAAGTTAATTGAAAGTAAACAAAACCATCAAGTCCAAAAACACCCACCATCAAACATCAATGATACTTGTTGACATTGGATTCTTTTTTGGTCAATTATTCCATTAATAAAGATATCTTTATCGAGATAACATTTTCAAACTCAAACTCATCGTTAGTCAATGTAGTTTATTTACATGTTGTCTAATAAAGTCCTCTGTCTTTTAATGTTAGTTTCCTTCTCTTTGAAATATTGGCTAAATTATGTTATGGGCACTACGTTTACGTTTTTCTTGATGGAATGAACTAAATTGGTTGCTTATAATTGGGTGTTTGTTTTTCGAACTTGCGTATGAAGCGATTTAAGTCTCTTTTTATTCGAAATGGGTAAATTGTTTAGTCAATTACAACAATAAAAAATGCAAGCAACATCTCCCACATCACCAAACACCACAACAGAGGAAGATTTTGAAGATAATGACAGTATTGTTGCTGAGGATGAAGAGAATGATAAGCAGATGAGAAATGTGGTATCGTATGGAGTGGGAGAAACTCAAGTTTCGTTTACTCAAAATCCACTTTCAGATACCTTTTCGTATTATGAGCCAGGAGAACACGCCAATACGAAACAAGGGAGTGAAAATGTGTGTCGTGGTGCTGTCATTCGTTCATGGTTTCAGAAATTAAGAGAAAAGGATCTCATCATTCCATCCATGACTACCATTACACTTTTACTAATTATGGCATGTTTGATTGTAATAGTGGTTGCAGTTACAGCTCCATTCAAGGACATTACTACAGTGAACGTGGTTGATATTATGAGCTATCGTTCATCATTGTTGGCTGCTCATGTATCCATGAAAGGTTTTACTATCCAGTTTATTCCTATTTCCTCTACTATTTCATGAGATCATTTATGGAAGGGAGTTTACAAAATATGACGACGTTGCTGCCTCCAGAGTTTAAGCATGAATACTTGTATTATACGAATAATTATACGAATGCTTTCAAACAACCAACTGTTAAAGTGTGGGATAATGTGCTTATTGGTCCTACAATGTATCCGTTCCCATTCACTATTGGAAATGAAACTGTAACATATTACTTGGTAGACAATCAAAAAATGGGACAAGCTCAACAAGTTTATTCTAGTGCAAACTATTCCACAATGCTATCTTCCTATGAGACATCGTTCTTCAATTATGTTGGAAATATCACAAGTTATTGTGAGAACATTTCAATCTCTACCAAAAACTATTACATTGTAACAATATCAATGGTGGCATTCTGTTTGTTCATTGTCATCCCAACCATGATGTTAACTTTATTCTTTATTCTGAAGAAGGATAGAAAGAATGCAATTCAATTGAATCAAACAAGTGAAAATCTATTGAAAGAAACCATGTCTGATATGGCAACTCGACAGGCTTTCAAAATATTTTGTAACGAGAGAGGTTTTGGTGCTCACATCAATGCCATTGAGAAGATTATGTCATTTAAGGAACATTGTGAACAATCTCAGGAAATGCAAACGAAATTGATTGAAATTACTTCAGATTATGTCAATAAGGTTAATGCCATGCATGATCAAAACCATTTCAATCACAAAGGAGACAAAGTTAACTTTAAGATTGATGATAAAAAGACAAGAGCTATTTTCAATATTTCATGTGAAGCCGAAAAGAAAATCAAACATAAGGAATACATGAAATCGAGTTTAATTTTTGACATTTTGGAAGAAACTCAAGATGTAGCTAGCTCCAAAGTAACAAGTGAATTATTCTATGCCTATGATTGTTACAACAATAGAGAGAAAATGTTTCAAGATATTGACATTCTTCCCTCAATGATTATGGACAAACTGGAACATGAACTAAGTGATGCACTCATCAATACCCATTTAGATTTCAAGGCATCACTCAAAAACAATACCATGCTTTCAAATTCTGAACCACATCACACAGAAATCGATAGAGAAGAATTTGAGTTGGAGCTAGTCAATGTCTAAGCAAGCTGTTACCTGCGCGGACAATTTAATTAAGGGACAGTATAATTTGTAATCAAAAGGAATTGAGGAACTGTGACACTGTATAAAAATCCTTATTTCAACAAATTGCGCATGATTTTTCAAAAACACAAAAAAATGATTTCAAGCAATAACTCAATGTATTCAGAGCCTCAAAGGATGGCGATTGAATCACCTAATAAATTGTCGATCAAGATACAAGACGATGGATGTGGGATTGTATTCTTTTCAAAGGAGAAAGATGATCGGGTTGAGGTAAAGTTTCATAGAACTATTAGGCTTCCCGAAGATGATAAGAGCTATCCACTTCCCTCATCGATGGGATTATTTGCCATTGAGAAGGTTGATGATTATTTAGAGACGGTTCCTGAGGATTTCAAAAAGCATGGAGGTGTTTTTATATGTATACAACAGAGAGAGGCATTGAGAATGGAATTTGTCAATACAAATATTCATTTCCCTCATGCTTTGAAGATTGCTTCGGGAAAGATCAATGTATTGAGTGGAGAGGAATGGGATGAAAGGATTATAGAACGCCCAGTTCAAGATTATATTGTTTCACCAATGCAGAAGAGATTGGATGGAATTAATTGTGGTGGATTCAGAAAAGTGAAACAATTTGTGGCCATGCCTTTAGGAAAGGGTTACACTCTTGAAGGGCAATTAAGTACGAATGAAGAGGAATCAATTGGAGGTATCCAGATTATCTGTTTCAACTCTGACAGTAAGAAACGAGAGGAAAAGTTTGGACAAATTATTCCAACAAAACCAACCACTCCCAAAAAACCAATTCCAACAAATAAGGTGGTTCCACCAACTTCATCTGTTTCCAAACAACCTCCAATGGTTAAAAGTTTGTCTGTAAAACAAAAGAAATCAACACAACCCACACCAAGTCCGAGATCTACTGGTCCATATTTATCGTCACCTTCTTCTCAAAGAAGATCAGCGTCTTCCAATGAGAAGAGTGGACCAGAAGAGATGGGAATTGCTCCTGGTGGCTCAATGAAACAGACCCTAGTAGCAGATCCATATACTCCTCAATTCTGGGATGAACAAAGTAAAGCAAGAATCTTTGTTCATTTGGTGAATACAAAGATGTATACTCAAATCACTGGTAAGAGACCAACTGTTTCACCAATAAGCAAGGAGACATACTTAAAACTCAATTATCCATGGTATGAACATTATGTTGAAGAGTCTGGGACCATTCCATCAAGTGAAATATTATCAGATATCAATACAGTTAAAGAGACTGATGTCTCTCTATATGGAAAATCAAAAGACTCAACCACCTCAATAACTGTTGGAAAAATCATCAAGAAGACCACTTCAATAGAAAAGGCTGATTTTATTCCTCCACCATTGCAAACAAAATCACATGCGTTTCGTGATATTTTGCCAAGAGAAATAGTGTTTCACATTGCTACCTTCCTGACAGTTCCTCCTCTTAATAGATTGGCTAGATGTGACAGATATTTACTCGATTTGTTCTTTAATTTAACAGTTCCAAAAGTGTACTTAATTCAAAAAAGAAAACAAGAATTCAAGCAACAAGGGATTGAGACTGCAATAGTGTCGATGAAGGATATCTTTAAGGAAGATGAAGACTCACTTGTGCAAAAACTTGTCTGGAAACCAATGGTATTATTCTACTTCCCAAGCTATCAAGAATCGTTAAATATCAAAAACTGGATGCATGTATTGAGGAGAAGAGTAACACATCTCATGAAAAAGTGCCCAACAGCTCTCCCTCTCACCAAACAAATGTCAACAGATGCATTCAAAGTTGATATGCCAACAAAGGATAGGAGGTTCATTGAGAATTGTGAGTGGGAGTATGAATGCCCTCTCAAGACAACTGACCTTAAAGAGGCTAGTACAGGTGTAAGGTATTGTCATGTTTGTAAAGAGAAGGTCTATGAAGTATTCACCAAAGAGGACTTTAAATCTCACATCTCACAAGATCACTGTGTCATGGTTACAACAGCTCCACAAAGACGAATCATGGGAAAAATAAGAATACAATAATACTCGAAGTTCCCTCTTTCAGTCTTTAAAACACCAAGATCTGTTCTCCAATATTTATTGATAAAAATCGCTGCTTAGTAAACATTGATTCATGTGGAATACTTGATCGATTCCTCATTCCTTTGTTGAGTGTGTTCAATGATGGAACACCACAATTCATTGATCTTGTCTAAATGGTTCTTTTTCTGGTTAAAACGGTATGTAAAGTTTGTCTGTTTATTAAGTAATTGCCATCCTAAACAATATATGCATCATCTTGCCAGGCCATTATATTTGTTTGTTTGGCCATTGACGTGAACATTTCCTTATTTTTTCTATAATTCTTAAAAGAACTAGTGGAAATGAATCGATAGAAAGTATCATTCATGTTAATCATGATTTGTTGAGAGAGCGAATCAAAACAAGTGATGATTCTTGCTTTGAGGATTCGTTCTTCCTCTTCATTTAGACCATCCAATTGTTTGTGAAGCTCGTTTCCAAATAGAAGTGCATTGAATTGATTTTCTGGCGAGGTTGGCTCGTTGACTGGTGAAAATAATGCTTGATTACACGAAAGTAAGGCACTTCTTTTGGAGGATACATAAAAATGTAATTCTGTAAATAGATTTTTGGTAAGGGATGGGACATTCACCTCATAGATCGATCCAGAGCATATAAAGTTCTCATTTATCCTGTCCATAAACATTGGAAGCAAAGATAAATTATCACCCATGACAATTGACTTGTTTTGGATTAATTCCAAAAACAAGTAAAGATTTTCCAATGAAAATTCCTTCTTTGAATATTCTTCAAACAACTCAAATCCTGATTGATCTTGCAGAGTTTCAATTAATTCAGTTTGTTCAAATAATTCATCACTTGTTGCAATTGACCTCTTTTTGGTTTTAAATCTGAGCAATATTACCAAAGCAAATCCACCGAATATAAACACATAAATTGCAGAGTAGATAGTTTCGAAAATACACTGCAAAACTAGAAAATATTGAGCAGTGTCATCCTGTGAATCTTTGAATTCATGGCTCAGAATTCCACTCATCATTTGAATAAGGCAAGCTAAAAAGCAAACTAAAAAGAGAATCATTTCCATTCTGAAATATAGAGGATTATCCAGTTGAAGTATTCTAAATAGAACATTCTTTCTTTCGAATGATAAAGATGGTCTATCAGTATTCATTTCGTCTTGTTTCCTTTCACTCAATTGAACTACTCGAGAACTGTTTCTAATATTTGATTTTTCCTTCCTTCTTATAGAAGAAATAATATCAATCAAGATGGTGATGGAAATTGTGATAGAGCAGATGATTATAATACCAGCATAGGTCATTGAAGTTATTCGAATGTAATCTTCAGGTAAAATCAAGTCTAATCGAACAAGTATTACCAATAACGACCAAATAATTACATTCACCAACAGGCAAACTACAACTAGAAAGTTAAATAGAATTGGTGATGTAATTAATTTCAACATTCTAATGATATTTCTATTCGAATCATTCGTTTTTAGTTTCAATTCTTCATACAGAGCTTTCATAAATTGAAATCTAATAACCTGAATTAGATATGCAAATATTGCAGTGATATTCAAAGAATTCACAATAACCATGCATACATTTCCAATAATATTCACACCCATCAAACTATTCGAAGGATCACTAATTTCATACACAAACAATCCCTCTTGTAAAATGGAAAGTACACTTTCGAATAAAATAGCAATCATTCCCACAAATGGTGTAATCATTCTACTCTGCACTGGTTGCTGTTTTCTAAATATTCCTAGAAGAAACAACAATATAATTGAAACTAAACTGAAAATTACGTTAATTCCCATCTGAACATATTGAACTGACAAGACGAATGTTTGATCTATTGGAGCTTTAAACTTCATATTTGGTTTCGGTGGGTTTCCCTCGGAATATTCTGTAGAGGTCAAGTTTCTTCTTTCGTATTGGAGAAAAGTTGAGAATTTTGTTGTGTGTGAACATGAACATTGAGCTATTCCAGTAATGTTATCGTAATAATCGAGGGAGCAGCCGTGTCCAGACCATTTCATTGAAATTTCGTCCCAGAATAGGCATGAGATGGCAAATTGTTCAACTATGGTCGTTGTCGTGTTAACAATAGTTTCGGTTTCATTATTGGAAACTGTTTCATTAATTTGAGATTCGGATAAAACTACTCGAGGATCTAATGTTAAATTTCCTCTGGAAACATCGTTAATAACAAACTGTAGAGTTATTGGATTCATTAAATCAACTTTACAACTTCAGCATTTTGAAAATATTTCAATTCTTGAATGAAAGATGACATTTGATTTTGCATTGAAAAATTATCATTTCTGATGTTTCTTTCATATGTTATTAGTGATAGTCCAAGATTAGTTCCAAATCCACCATATTTTCCAGCAATTTCTCTCAAATCCAATTGAATGTTTCCTCCATTAGTTTCTAATAGAAATTTAGTAGAGTTTTGAGCTAAATTTTGCAAGCTTCTTGCGCCCCTAGTTAACACAAAGGAAGAAAAGGTAGTATTCAGTCCAGAGGTTGAAAATTTAGTATAGGGAAGATTAGTGACATCACTGTCAGTGCTCAAAACTTTAGGAATTTCTGATTTCAACATTAATTTCGTAAATGACAAGATTAAATTTTCAGTTTTCCGCATTTCATCATCAACTAACATCATTCCTTTTTGAGAAATAGTTATTGAGCTAGAAGATGAACCAAAAATATTTGCCAACAAACTACTTGCTGTCAATTTCGCATCTTGTGTCAAACTAGATTTCACATATCCGTACGAATCTATTTCTTTCTGATATAAATCCAAAGTATTATACAAAAAACTATTCACACTATTCGAAAGCTGATTCAAAACCTTCTTATCCTTCATTATTGAAGATTCGGATGAAATTGAATTCAAAACTTTCAATGAAGAATCAGCATTTGTAATATCAATATTGAGATTATTAATTAAATTCAATATTAGATTGGTGTTATTCGTATTCGATAGAGCTGACTGATCAAAAAGAAGGACGTGTTTCGAATAATCGCTTAGGTATTCCAATTCTTTTGAAAGAGGATTGACCTGAGCTGTGGCCACTCTCAAGGATTGTTCGAATCCTTCTGAATCTTTTACAAAGATTACAATATCAATGGGTGAGGTTGACCATGAATTTCTAGAAAGTGATTTGAATAGATAGGGAAGAGGAAGCTTTGAAACTGGTTCTGTTGAATATTCTGTTACTCTAATTAAGGAAGATGTTGATGGAATGCCATTGGTGGACTTGTCTTGATATTTGTTGTAAAATCCGAAAGCATACGAAAGTGGTCGAAGGTTTAAATTATTCACAATCCATTCAGGTGAAGAAACAAAGAATGAATCCACCACAGCCATTCCCTCTTTTGGACTCAATTCAATTCTATTAAAATAATCTTCTGGATAAATTGCAGGTTTTGTAATGATAATTGAAATTCTCGATTTTTCAAAGGATTGAAATGAATATCTTATTGAGAGAATTGTAACACTAATTTGAAATACAAACTCTGATCCGTCATCAAATGCATCCAAATTCATATTTGGGAATGGATTTGAAATATTCATTTGTAATATTGGGTTGAGTTGAATAGTGGAATCGTCTCTATATCTCTGAGCTAGTATTGGTCCACTATTTTCAAGTATTCGAATTGGGGTTTTGAAATCTGATGAATTGAATACAGTTATAGTTGATTGGTAGTTCAATTGACAAGTAGTGTTATCTAATGAGAATCCAACACAATCGTTCAATAGAAAGTCAACTCCTTCAGGATAATTAAACGAAACTCTGTTAATTAGAATGGAAATATCTAAATTCTTGGTAAATGCCATAGTGGAAGACAACTTGTAAGTTTGCACATTTGTAATTAGCACATCTTGAGGCTGAATTAGTTTCTTTGGTATGAACAATACAGTAGAAAGAGTATTCAAAAGAATATCTTGTGAATATCTCTCACTAAGCACTCCCCGAATCAAAAATTCATAATAATATTCTCTTTTTAGAGAAGAAACATCCAAACTAAACTCTTGACTCTCCACAATCCATGCATTTTCATAAGAATTGTACATGTAATCGGTACAATTAGAACACCAAACTCTATACGAAACTAAACCTGATTGAATACTGCTCCCAATCTTGAATGAAATCAACCCTTCACTCCCATTGACATTCGATCCATTCAATGCTATTTCTAAATTAGCTGCAACTCTTGAACTATCAACATATGAATCACATAAACTTCCATAAAAGGTTCCATTCTCAGTCTTTTTACATTCACAAGTATCGATATTGGAACAAACTCCATTTCCTGAACAAGCATTCGAATCTGTATTTGCAATTCCCCAACAAGAATATAATTCACAACTGTCTCCGTAATATCCATCCTGACAGGAACATTTCAATTCTTTGGTGCAGGTTCCTCTCTTCATACATTGAGGAATGATAGAGTTGGGTTGGCATTTGTAAGAGTTACACTGCTCTCCTGAATATCCAGTGAGGCATTCACAATGATCTGGACCTGTGCATTGTCCGAAACCAGAACAAACTAAACTATCGTTTGAGAATTTTCCATAACATTGAAAGAGATCACATTGAGTCCCAACTCTTCCACTCTCTTCAGCACATAGACAATTGTTAGGCGCTACACAAGATCCAAATCCTGAACAAACTTTTTCATTATTGTAAGGAATTTCATAACAATCAAAATTTTCACAAGTCGTTCCATAATAGCCCAATTGACAAGAACAATTTCCAGGTGAAATGCAACTTCCCCTTCCTGAGCATATGAGAGATTTACCTGTATCCAACAACAATACAGAAACTCCTCCACATTCATAATCATTACAAGTCACTCCAGAGAAACCCTCAAAACAAGAGCAGTTTCCTCCAACTTGACAATCTCCATTTCCAGAGCAAACTATTAGTGAGCTTGCCTTAATTCCATAACATTGACTTTCGTATTGACAGGCATCTCCATAGAAACCATTTTTACATGAGCATTGATTCAGTCCAGTACATTTTCCATTCCCATAACAAACATTTGAATCATTACTCGGCACCCCATAACAATTCATAAAACCACTGATGGTCATTAGATAACCATATGGTATGGTGGAACTGAGTGTTGGTCCACCACCAGCAAACAATAAGGAATTTCCCATATTAAGCACTGATATTCCATACGCAGAGTAAGGTGAGTTGAATGAAGTAACATTCTCCCAAATTGACATGTTATTAAGGTTAGCTCTAAGCATACTCCTTCCTAAAGATCCAGAAAAGATGTAGGCATAATTCGCAGAAATGAAAGAAGCACTTCCAAAAACTGAATTGGGTAGTGAAATGGGTGAAAGTTTCCAAACAGAATTTGATGATGCATTACTTGTCGTGAGAGAATCCAATTGATCAAATGAAGTGTAATAGATTGTCTTGTAATAGTTTAGTAAATCACTTCCTCCTCCAACAATGTAAATCATTCTTCCTACGCTAAAGACACTAGCTGCAAATATGGCATTTGGAAATGTCCCAACTCTTTGCCAAATTGTTGGGGAGCTCAAGTTGGCCATATACACAGCTTTAGAATATTCTGAATTGAATGAACCTCCTATTAGAAAGAGGTTCTTCTCTGTTCTAAAGAAAACTGGCATTGTGCAAGAATAGGGAAGCTCCTCATCCAATACTGAAAACGACTGCAAATCAGACAGTTTTGCTCGCATTATCTTTGATGTTCCACCTCCAAATATATAAGCATAATCAATTCCATTCAAGTTCAAAACTTGAAATGCATAGCCATAGGCCTTTTGAGGTAACTTTCCAATCACTGAGAATGGCCCCACAGTGTCAAGCGTAATTTGGGAGTAATTTGAATAACCTCCATTGATCAGCTGGCTTGTAATTTTGCTCGAAATTGAAACGTTTGATGATTGAATATTGTCAAGAGGATTGTTTCCATCAAAACCTCCGAATGAATAAAGTTTCATTGAGGATGAATCGAAGAAGAGAGTCGAATAGGAACCAGAAGCTTGGGGAAATACATTGAGTTGTGGGGAGAGGGTGAAGGGTTCTTCCTCGATTCCCATTAAAAAATTGTTGGATAGCTGAATGAGAGTTATAAAGATGAAGAGAAATAATCGAAGCATTTTAAATTGATGAAGATGTCTGTTGAAAGTCCAGTAAACTAGTATTTGTGAAGTGTACCACTATGTGGAGATAGACTTGTCAACGGAGGTCAGAAAACTAAAAAGGAGGTGGACCAAGAAGAGTCGGCAGTAGAAAACCCACCTCAGCATAATTTTCTGTAGCAAAAAGTTATACCCTGTGGGACTCGAACCCACAACCCCCGGCTCCGTAGGCCGATGCTCTTCCAATTGAGCCAAGGGTACTTACATTAATATAAAGCAAAATCCCATTATACACATTCAGCCTTAATGGGTTTTGTAAGGAGATTATTTTCTTAATGCAATCTAATTGGTTTTTAATTGATAAACGAAAGATGCGTTTATTCTTCTGTTTTGTGAACTTTACAAGAATGTAAGTGAACAACCAATCTGTCAGGTTCGAATTTTCTATTGCAATTTGGGCATTGAGCCATCGAAGCAATATAGATGGTTCTTGCTTCTGTGTTGTAACTCTTGTAAGATTCTGCTGTATCGTCGGAACCAGGAATTGGTAACACTGGTGGTTCGGGAACATCCTTCAGTAAATCTTCAGGAAGACCAGAGTGAGCCCAATATGACTTTCTCTTCTCTATACATTCTGGAATGTGGATTGGGAGTGATCTTGTTCCATATTCTTGACCACAACAGTAACAGAAGAGCATCTTCTTTGTCAAGTGTTTGTTCCAATTCTTTTGAATTGTTTTAGCTGCTTGTTGTTCCTCCCAAGTGTGCCCATCTTTATCCTTGCATGTGGTTAAATGCTTCGTTAGGCGATCACATTCAAAACCTCTGTCACAAATTGGACAATGGACCAAACTGTATTTAGAGAATAATTCTTGAGCTTCTTCATTATATGTGTCAACTTCTTGTTGAGTGCCATTTTCAGAATCAGGTATTGGAGCTGATGGAGGGCTTGGAAGAGATTTTGGAACCAATCCTTTTGGCAAGTTGGCCTTGTAATCGTTCAGTCTTTGTTCTGGACAATCGTTCAAGTGAATTGGTAGAGAGGTTGGTCCAAACTTTTGTCCACAAGTGTAACAAATTAACATTCTTGAAACTGTCTTCTTCTTGGCCGCATGTTCCTTATACTTCTTTTGAATGACAGAAGCAGCCTTATGTTCATCATCACCATATTCTACATTTTCAAAGTTTTCCTCCTCTTCTGGGTCCTTCAATTTAGGTGGTTCTGGGCTTTCATTTGGTATTACTGGTTTGTGTTCCTCTTCCTTTTGTTTGACTTTCTTCGGAGGAATGGCATGTTCCTTCTCCTCATGACCACCTTCCTGTCTCTCCTCCTTAGGATGTGGTTTTTCAACTTTGTGAGACCCAGTTGATTCATTATGTGTTGGTGGAGGAGGAGCATGGTCTTCTTCCTTTTGTTTCTTTGCTACTTGAATGCTTTTTTCAGTAGACTCCACTGGCTTTTGTTGTTCTTCAACGTTTTTGGCACTAGAAGCTCCACAACCCATCTTTTCCGATTTTTTTCTGCTAATGGTTTTGTGGCAGTGTTTGTTGTAGTTGTTTGGTATAACAGCTGTTTTTTTTAAACTTTTATAAAACATCAAAACGATTTTTCTTAAACCGTCGAATTGTAGTTAGTTTGGGAGGGAAAAAAAGTTCCTTAGTAAATTCAAAGGAGCATTGATAAACTTTGTTACAAAAAGTATTCTTTGAAAATTTACGAACATTAAATTAACCCACAGCTTTAATATTAATTTTAAATTGTTATAGACCAGAAGAATGTGTCATCAACACGCAATCAAACTGTAATCAAAATCAACATAAAAAAATGATGAAACAACAACTCGGAATATTTTTACTGGCCACTTGCCTGATGATCTTGTTATTATCCAGCCAAGTATTTTCATTATCGGAAAAAGTAAATAGACAACAATTAGAGAAGGAATTTGCAGCAGCATTTGAAAAGAATGAACGTCATATGAGAGAGAACAAAATTCACAAAATGGAAAAATCGGAAAGATTCATCTCAACTCCTACAAATCATTTTGTTATAAAAACAAAAACAGATTCAACAGAAGCCGATGATTTGATTAAGAGAATTGCTGAAGAATTTTCTCTTGTTCAAGTTCGTAAAATTCCAGGACCTAATTTCACAGCTCACATTTTAAGAAAGACTCTCCAATCATCAGATAACGAACGATCTGTCAGAGCTGCTCTTGACACCCAAGCTATGAGTAACATTGTAAAGAAATATTCAACACAAATTTTGGATTTCTACAATGAAAAGAAGAATAACTATTCTAAACGTTAATTTATATGTCACCTCCCAATATTCAATACTCGGTAATGTGAGCACCACTATTAAGGATGATTAACCTTGTTGAAATTGTATTCTATTTCAGATAATGCTGAGATAATGATCTGTATATACTCTCCAAATAAACCATAAATTATCAATTTAGAAATTTGAAATTCTCTTCTTTCTCTTGAAATAGACAAATGTACCAATAATCCACAAACATAAACTGTACCAAGTGGCCATATAAGCAACGTGAGTAGCAGGTGTAATGTAGAATTTCATGTAATCATCAGGAATTGCGAGCATTGGATACTTGGTTGGTTGAGCCTCTGAAGCTTTGAGAGAGTGTTCACTTGTTTCCTTTTCATCATAGACAAAGTTTGGAATGTGATGGAATTGATCCAAGAGAAGTGGAATATATGACATTTCATAATATTTGGCAATTGAGAATAGATCCATGGCAATGAATTTGTTTGTTTTTCCATCATAGCTCTCAGAGATACCAGCTCCAAGATATTCTCCAGGTCTGATAATTGCTGTGATTTTCTCAGTATTAGTTGGATCAGTCATCTTCTTTTCAAAGTCTTGCGGTTCCGGATTTCCATGATGGTAGACAGTCTTTGGAACCCAACCTCTATTCACCATTACAACTTCACTGTTAAATTATTAGCTCAATTATTCCTTAATTAAAACCTACCCATCCTTCAAAACAAATGGTGTCAAAATAAAGTATCCCATCTCTCCCATTGTAGTTGGAAGATCCAATCTCTTGGTGAGAGGACTCTTTCTCAAACCCACCACAATTTCCTTACTATAATCAAAATAACCTTCCAATGTTACAATTCTATGTACATATTCATCCTTTGCAGGATTAATTGGATCATAATTTTCCTCTGTTTTTTCATGCAATGATGGTGAAGATTCTGGTTCCTCCACAGGAGATGTCTTTAACATTTCAGAGCCATTGTATGGAATTGGGTCTTGAGCAAGAGTGACTTCTCTCAATATAATTTGATCCTTCTTCCACAAGTATCTTCTTGTTTGCCAAATTCCCAAACAAAATGTAGTAATTGCAGGAATGCCAAAGAAGAGGAATTGAGTAAAACTGATGAATGGTTCCTTCTTTTCACCTCCATTATTATTAGAGTATTCATCCTTGTTTGATTCCCTTCTCTTGTCCTCTTCTTCTTTTCTTTCCTTTCTTCTCTCCTCTGCTCTGTCCACTAATCTAATGGTAGCATAGTCAGCTGATTTGAATCCAATATTGAAAAGTCCGATATTGTTTGTCCTCTTATTGTTCAGAAGTACGGATGGTACTCTAGTGAGGCTCCTTCTCATCATTGTTTTGAATTTTTTGATGATTTAATAATTATTTAAAATTCAATTATTTTCTACTTTTAGACCTAAAAATTGATTGCACTTGCACAATAACAACATGTTGCGTAATATTCTTCAATCTACTTCTTCTGCTTGTTTAAAGAAGAGCAAATTTATTTCCTCATCATCTTCATTGATTTTTACTCACAACAACAATAATAGACAATTCCACAGCAATCACACCAGTAGAGTTGAACATCCAAAAATCAAGCCAATCGATTCAGTGGGTTTTTACAACTTTTCCAGAGATTTTGCAATTGCTAGTGCCAAGGCTTCCCGATTAATTGATTTAATCTTTGCTGTTAGGAATGAAAAGAATGATATCAAGAAGGAAGAAGGTTTGAAAGCCTACTCACAAATGATGCTCGGCCTCTACATGTTCAATATGCTCACCATGAAGGAGGAGAACATTCCAGCATTGAGTAAAGCCATCTCCCTCTTTGAACAACTTCAAACCATACCAAGTGGCTCTGAGGAAAACTTTAAATTGAGAGAAGAGATGGGCATTGAATTTGCCAAATCCTTCTCCTCCAATGATCCAACACTCGAGAGTTTAAAGAAGGTTTCTGTGGATGAACGTGGTAATATCGTGAGACAGGGTTCCTTCTTGATTGCCTATCCATTCCTGAGGAGTTTATTACTCGAGAGGGATTTCATTGGTGAGGCAGAGAAGAGTGAAGGTAGAGTGAGTTTGGAAGATTTTGTTATTAATTTGCCATCTGCTGGAGCTGGAGAGAATACTTTGAATGAAGCAATTAGTCAATCGGCAAAGAAGATTGAAAGAATTTCACAATACTTTGTACCAGAATTATTCGAAAAGGCAAAGGTTGCCAGTTCTTCACACAATCACTTGTTGGATCCATCGATGAGAGATGCCATCTATCATTACAATTATTCACTTCTTACTGTATTATATCAGAGACAAATTCTCTATCAAATGGCAAGATTGAAGAAGAAGGATTTGGCATCAATGAGCAAGGAAGATATTCAACAATTAGTTGAGAAGGCTTCTTCAGCAGAATTTGCCATGTCCATTGCTGGAAATCCTAACGATAAGCTTGTTATGGCTGCTATTACAGATTTGCATATTCACGCTGTATAAAGTTTGTTTGTTCAAGGATATTGTGATGAAGAAGATTGATGTTGCATGGTATTATCCAAGTTTTGAATTTTTATTTAGGATGTCAATAATCAATAATATTTCATCACAACAATAAAATGTCATCACAAGAGTTGTTGGAGATTGACAATCATAGTACGGAACATTCAAATGTTAACACTTCCATCACTTCTCATCATCACGAATATCTTCACTATGGAGATTTCATTTCACTCTTCACTGAATCGAGTGGTGGAAGTATTGGATTTCTCAGTGTGGATGGAATTAATATTAATTGTAATAATATTCAAGGGTTTGTTTCTCTTTCAAAACTTAATAATTTTAATAATTTAATTAAATTGATAATCAATACATTAATCATTGGTTGCCAACATTAACGTTATTTAAACAAAATTAAAAAATGTTCGGAAAACAATTATTGGATCGCGATTGATATCTTATGTTTATTAATAATAATAATTGAATGATGAATTGATAATGATAATAGGAATGTAAAACAAATTCGTTGTGGTCTTTCAGAGGCTGTGTCCTTGACTGGACATGAATCAAATCAACAACAAGCCTCTCACAATCAACAACAAACAACTACTTCCGACTCAAAGACAAAGCAAATTCCTCCCACCTATATGATCTCTAACTTTCAACAATGTGTTTTTCAAGTTTGTTATCCGAAGAGTTATTCTGCCTTGAAAAAGTACAAACAACATTTGGATGAATTGGAAATCAAGGCTAGTGGTAATAGTGCAAAGAAGAGTCAAGACAATTCTGACAATGATTCGAAGAAGGTTATTCATCATGAGAGCAATGAAGTTGCTCAATTAAAGGAACGAATGGAACGTGAGATTCAACAAAATGAATTGGAAGCTCTGAGAAATTATGGAAAACCTGTTACATATGGCTCATCAATTCAATTACTTCATGTACAAACTCAAAGCTTTTTGACTGTTGCGAGAGAGTCTGCAGAAATGCAGAAGGATTGTCTCAGATTATCATTGGATGATGTTGGATCGAAGTATTCACATTTTTCTCTACTTCCATATTTCAATTATCGTAGAGATGGAGAAATTGTGAAACTTTCTGACAAGATTAGAATTTGGAATAGAAAATCTGCACAATATGTACAATTTTCATACTATAGATATAGTAATGCTGTAGAATCAGGCTTGAAGAATGCTCAAAGTATTGGTTCAAACGTTAATGAGATGGATAAATCATCTTACACACAATTAGCTAAAGAAGCTGTAAAGAATAATGCCAACCTTAAAAAATTCACATACGACAATAGAAGAGAAGTTAACATGTCAGCATCGAGTGCATTCTCACATTGGAATTTGAGAGTATTTTCACCTTGTAAAGATTCCCCTACAGAAAGTAACAAATTCCTCAAAGCAGGTGATATAATAAGAATTTATCACAAAGAATTTGATGGTTTTTTAACTGTCAATGAAAAGACTGGAAGAGTCAAGCTGAAAAAGTCATTTATCAATCCTCTTATTGGAAGCTCAGCAAATGGAGAGGCATCTTTTTCAAATTCAGGTTTAAGTTCAATGAAGGGATCAGGTATGAAGTCATTCTCATCCAAATCAAGTCTGGTCTCTGGTCAATACTCTAGTTCGTTCAATCTGGCAGATTCCTTCTCATTGAGCAGTAAGAGTAGCCTGTCACTGGTTGACTCTTCTGAGAATACTCTTTCTGGTGTTATACAGGATGACTTTGATGTAACTTGTCATACATTGTGGCAAGTAGAAATGTTGGACTCAACCAAAGGAGGAGAGTTGAGGAAGAATTTCGTTTATAGGTTGAGACATGTCAGTACAGGAAACTATCTCATAGCAAGAATGGCCACTGATGATGAAGAGAAAAAAGAAAGAGATGCAGAAGATGCTGAAATTTCTGAATTCTCTCACAGTTCTTTCTACATTTCATCTGAATCAAGCTCTAGTTCTATTCAATTGCATAATACAACAAGCCCACTTTCTAAAACACCAATCAAAACCAAGAAGGAGAATAATCTTAGCTTGTTCGTAGAACCACAAGATAATTGTACAAACCCTCTCAATATGTTGTTTAACTTGCAAGATTCCATGCTTTCTACAGATCACTCTGAGTTTTTCTTGAATGGGCAATTCAGACTCAGACATTATCTAACTAATACTTGGTTGCATTCAGTTAATTCGCAGAAAGCTTTTTCTAAATCATCTGAAAGAGCCTCTCTCAAATCTCATTACTCACCAGTATGTACCACTCAAGGCATGAGAGAGGAGGATGTATTGACTTGTGTGTTGGTTTCCAGACCAGAAAGTGAAGACTTGTTCACAGTGCAAAGTTACATCCCAATTCTCAAATACTTTACTCAAAAACTTAATGATGGATCTGTAAATAGGAGTGACATCAAGTTGTACATTGACGTAATTTCTAGTTGTATAAGATTTTGTACTAGCAGTTCTGAAATGGATCCCCTCCTGAGAAGTGGTATTCCAATCAAAAAAAACCAAAAATTAATGAGAGAAAAGGGTGTCATTACTATTGTTATGGATATTTTGATGGCACTTATTTCTAAGAATTATGTAAAATTGGAAGAGTTATCAACAATTCAAGAAAGGAGTGACAAGATTGACTTTTTTGATGTAATTCAGTATTCATACAGATTCATTAGACAAGTTGTACTTACAAACGAATCAAATGGTTTATTTATGGCACAGTACATTAACTTTATTCAGACCAACATTGAACATAGTATTAGTGCATCTGAGGCTCTTTTGCAAATTTTATCCAACAATTTTTCCTTGTTGAATAAGATTACAGAGGACCAAATTGACTTTTTCATCAAATTATTATTCACAAACCCTACTAGTTCTAGTTCATTGAAGCAACATACAGAAAGATATGGAGGTTCTCTTAAGAAAGCTGTCTACTTATCCTTCTTGACCAGTCTAATCATATGTGAAGGAAAAACTGTCGTGAAAAACCAAAAGTATATTAGTAACCTGCTCTTCTCAACATTCAAGGAGCAAATGTTGAAGGTATTTGTAATACCAAGAATTAGAAAATCAGATGATAAGGTGATTATCGATGTGAATCGTGTAGAGTATGAATTGGTCAATTTTTCAAAGTCTGCCACCAATATCGATCATATTACTTATTCAAAAAATAATTTTGAACTAATGGTCTTCTTCCAAGAGCAAATCAAACTCTTTGCTGCCATGTGTACCGGAAGTAATGAAGCTACCGAAATGACAAGAGCAGCCATTATTCAGCTATTTACTTTTGAAATTGTGTACAAGTGTGTTGCAGAGTCGGCACTTACTCCAGCCTTGAGAACTTCTTTTGTCCATCTGCTTATGCACTGTTTCGTAGACACTGAAAAGAACGAAAAGAGAACATTTATTGAATTGACTCGTAAACTTGAATCCCTATCTGGAAAGAGTGTTCACGAATATACATCCCGTGAGCTTGGTGAGGTCAAGCAATTTCTAGAAGTTTTCTTCAGAGAGAATACCTCATTAGATATTGGATACGAGAAGAGAGATGTCAATAATTTTATTCTTTCCCTTGCTCAGTTGTGTGCAGGAATGATTGAATTTGGTATTTTCAATTTGAAAGACTTTGAAGAGACAGATCTCCTTGTTTCATTATTTAACATTCTCAGATCAGACAACGACACCAAAAATGGCTTACCATTACGTGATGAAGAAAGGTTCAAGCAATCAGAAGAAAACGTAACTGTAACTCAAATCAAGATTGAAATTGCCAAGATATTTCACATGTTGCTAGACTTGCTGTTAGATAAGAGAATTACGAAATTCCTTCAATTCTTTTGGATGAAATACAAAATTGATGATATCAAGATTGTAATAGAGGAAGAATCTGACTCATTGCTTGGTGTGACCTCCAATGACAAACAACAAGCACAATTGCTAAATTTACGTAAAAAGGAATTGGATAGAATATTCCAAGAAATGGACACAAAGGAAAATCAGGTTTTGAAAGATATTTTCGAGAATACTACCCTTCCTTTCAAGATTATGTCAGAGTTTTCACTTAAAATTATCAACTTGACCTCCTATGAGAATCAAGAACTATCCACAATATGTCTTCGTTTATTGATCAGAAGATACAGAGCAGCTGACGAGCTTGCAGAAGCTCTACCAAAAGTTGAATTGATTGTCTCAAGAGAAATGGCTCGTTCCTATGACCATTTGAGAAAACAGACTGCCGACTTGAGAAGTATTTTTGGTTATGGTAGAAGTAATTTCCTAGGTGCTCGTCACATCAGTGAATACGAAGTTAAAAAAGCTATGAAAGCCCTTGGAGAAGTTATTAGTGATATCAAAACTAATGGAAAGAGAAGTCAAAGAATTATTCGTAATCTCAATTTATTTGAACTCGTTTTGTCTGTTTTGAGGAAGGAGTGGATGGTTCCAACTGATATTCAAGAAAATTGCCTGACCATTTTAACAGAGTTTGTTAGAGGTAATCCAGACAATCAGAAACTTCTCTTCCCTTACATTGAATTTTTCATGAGACTGATCACAGAGAACAAGAAGCTTAGCAAGTATATTGTTCTATTGATGTGTGAAATTGTTAAGAATAATAGAACATTGTGCAGTATTTTGGAAGAAAAATTAATAGAGCAATACTTTGATTTGATTGCTGAACAGAGAAGTGCCTTCATGTTGCTTTTCTTAAGAACCATTTTGGCAACTCATAATAATACACCAATCAAAAGAAACCAATCCCTCATTACCAAATATATGGTTGAGAGAAAGAAAGATGTTTGTGTTCTATTCAAAGACGAAGAAGGTATGAGAGAACGTAACAATAGAATTACCAAGGAAGAACACAAAACAGAACCAGATGGTATTCTCAATTATCACATTGCACTATTGCACTTGATGGCTACTGCTGCTGATGGCAAGAATAGAGAAAGTGAGTTGCGTTTACAAACATTGTTTTCTTTTGAAGAGTTGTTGGAACAAGTTGTTTCTCCTTTCACATTGGCCATGATTAGAAATCCTCTCATCAAGATTATCAATGAAGTCTATATCAATGTGGAAAAGGCAACTGATGACCACCAGGAAAAGAAAACCGCCAATGTACATCATCCTTTGATGTATAAAATGTTTTCAAAGATGATTAGAGAGTTGGAATTTGTGGAGATGCTTCAAACTCTAGATGTGAATGCAATTGTAGGGTCAGAAGGAGCTACCAACTCACCTTCTCCCTCTGGTACTGGTGCTTCTCTATCTGCTAGCAGTGCTACTAAATTATCGAATGCTAGTGTCAGACCTTCAATGAACCTTACCAATCAAGCACTGATTAGACAGAGTAGAGCTATAACCAATAGAAATTCATCCATTGCACCTAAAATGCAAGTAACTGAAGAGGATTTGGAAAAATTCCATGTTGACAATTACTATATATTCGAAGTTATGATTCCAGTTGTTCAGAATTATTTCCACTTGCATTTCCCTCCTCCTAATCTGTTAAAGGAACAACTCGATGTTGCAGAAGATTTATTGCTGAAACTCATTGATTTACACAAATTCACGGCAAATACTGACCAAAGAGAACAAATTTACAAGTGTATTACTGCCATGTGGAAGAAGAGTATGTCTTCAGAGTCACAATTAGCCATTACCAAGTTCGTAACAAACAAGAACACAAAGGCAAAGATGACAAGATCCAGATTTGAAGTATCTTCTACAGTAGAAACTGATGAGTACATTCACAAGAGCTATACAAAGTATTTGCAAAAAAGAATTATTAACAAGGTGGAAGAATTTTCGCACTTTAATAGGATTGGTGCTCTCTTTGAAAAGTATAACGGATTTGTGAAGGTACTTGTTAGAGCCCTCAGAAAGATTAATACACCTCTATTGAATTACAGTCCATCCCTTCTTGAAGTGGGACTTTTGAGTATGGAAATTCTCAAAGATATTGTCAGATCTCAGAATAAGAGAGCTAAAGAGGTGAAACAAAAGGGAGAGAACGATGTTCCAGAAATTGAAAATTTGAACTATGTGGAAAATAAGCTTCCAGTAATGATCATTGAATTGATGACATCATTTAATCCTGCTATTGTTAGATCTGCCATAGATCTTGGTATCTTGATTTTGAACCGTGGTGATAAGGCAATACAGGATGAGTTTTATAGAATATTGACAGAAACTGACTCGTCCTACTTCTTTGAATCATTGAGAGATAGAATCCGTCTTGGTAAGACAGAAATCAAGGAGAGAAAGAATTACCTCAAGAAGAAAAGGGATAAAGACTATGCCTTGTTCAAACAACGTCAAAGACAAGAAGTTGCCAAGGTTCGTGCTAAGGATGAAAATGATTCCTCCCGACCAATGGAAGAGGAAGAAGAAAGAGATTTACAAGAGGACTTTGTTGAAATGGGACATATTGAATTACTTTTCGAGTTTTTGAGACTTTTATGTGAAGGACACAATGTTGAAATGCAAACACTTCTCTTAAATCAACCAGTTAATACTCTGAACGTGAATGTTGTTACAGAAACAATTGAATATATGATTGCTCTAGAGAAAAAGATTGATTTTGATAACGTTCAAATTGCTATTCAAGGTTTCAAGACCTTGACAGAATTCATTCAAGGCCCAGCTCTTGTCATCCAACAAGCTATTGGTACTTCTCCGAGATTCTACGCCAGACTGGTCAATGAAATCATGTCTAAAACATATGAAGATGGAAACTTGCTAAAACAACAAGAACTTGGATTGAAGAGGGAAGTTTTACTTACTCTCAATGCTCTTCTAGAAGGAATGAACAATAGTGTATTTGATTTTATGAGACATTCCCTGAACTTTGATGAATTGGAGCATTTCCTTTTGTTCTCTGCCAGATTTTTGCATTCTCTAGAAACCAAACATGAGAACTCTGATGCAAAGGACGAATACAATGAAATCAAGCAAAGGTTGAGAAGAGATTTTGATCATCACTTCCTTCATGAAGCCACACGTGACAAGGCTAATCCAGTTATTGCAGAAGATTACATTGCAGTCTATATGCCAATGATCAAGAATTTATTGAAAGAGACTGGTAATTTTGCCTTTTTCTTGCTTAACATTTTCAGAGATGGTGAAAGAGAAAATTTGAGAAATATTTCAAGAAGTGCCTTTATTTCTGTAGAGGAAGAAAACAAACTTTTAAGGATTACCAACATGTTGGATAATCATTCTCAATTAGTTTCAGTATTTTCCGAATCGACAGCAAGTATTGAAGTGTTGCGTGATAACAAGATTGAGAAGATTTACTTTTCCAAACCAACCATATGCAACAATTTGATGGACAAGGCAAGAAGTAATTATGTAAACTCTCTGGATGTCATGGCACCTGAAGAGAAAGTTCGTACTCTTTACAACCATACCTTCAGTATTTTCCAAGTTGAAATGGAGCATTATGAATTGATGAAGAAAAAGTCCACCATCAAGGATAAATTAGAAGATCTAGTTGGTATAGCCAACAAACACACAGAAGAAGTGACAGAGTTTGTGCCTACAATGGCTCAACTGAGAAATAAGTACAAGAGGAAAAAGAAACTCTCCATTGGAACTAGTTCTAAAAACAGGGACCAAACAGCAAGTTGGGAATTTATTGCTCACTGGTGGGACAGAATTCGTTTATTATCTTTTATATTTTGTGTGGTTCTTAACATTTTCGTTTTAGGATTTTTGAAGAGACTCTACTCAGCAAACACAGTAGATGACATTCCAGTACCTGGAGATTTGGATTTTGATATTACGTTGGCATCAAAATATCCTACAACAAGAAATTTGGCTGGTGATATTATTATAACTATTCTGGGAGCCATTCAATTGATAACAACAGCATCATTGGCCATTATTTACGCAAAAGTTTTTATTACTCTTGAAGTGAAGAAGAGATTCAAACTCAAAAAGAGAGAGAAATGGGAAAATATTCCAAGAAATAGAGAATTCTATTGGAAATTTATCTTTTACGCACTTCAAGATTTACAAATGTGGTTCTTTGTACTGTACTTTGTTCTCAGTGTATTAGGATTATTGATATCTCCAATAGTTTACAGTATTCAATTGTTCGAAATTGTTTTCAGATTTAAGAGTTTGAATGACGTGTTGAGGGCTGTCATTTCCAATGGAAAAAAGCTCTTTTTTGCAGGCATGTTACTTGGAATAACCATGTTCTTGTTTGGATTGCTATTCTTCTCATGGTTCTCTAATGATTTCACACTTGAATCTAATGGAACAAAAACATGTGAAAGTGTGTTGGAATGTTTTGTGACAATGTTTGACTATGGTTTCAGAAGTGAGTCATCATGGGAAAATATGTATCCACACAATCCAACTGTTGGAAGGGCCATCCTAGACTTGGCATTTAACATGATTGTAATCGTGTACCTTTCTAACGTTGTGTTCGGTACAATTCTAGATTCTTTCCAAGAATTGAGAGCAGCAAGAGAGGAACGTAAGAATGAAATTAGAGAAAAGTGCTTTATATGCGCTCTGGAAAAGAGTAAATTTGATACAAAAGCCAATGAAGGAATTACCTTTGAAAAGCACATTAAGGAAGAGCATTACTTGTGGAATTATGTCTACTTTTTAATTTACTTGTACGAGAAACCTGAAACTGAATATACAGGTGTTGAAAGTTATATTTTCGAAAAGTGTGAGGAGAATGATGATGTAACAAGCTTCTTCCCAATATTTAGGTCTAAAACAATTGAGGAAAGCGAACAAACAAAGGTTTCATTAGGAGGATCGGATTAACTCAAAGGCATTGTTTCCTTTTTCCATCTAAACTTAGTAAAATAATCTCACATTGATGCTTGACACATTCCACAAAGTTGGAATTTACTTTTTTTGACTCAAAGGAAACCTTTAGCACATTGTATTGAATATTTAAAACAATTACACAAACAAAGCTAGCGGTTATTAATTCTCCCTATTGTGAATGCAAATATTGAGTGTGAAAAACAGCTGTGCATGCTGACCATTGTCACACTCTCAAATAAAGGAGGCACTCCAAAGTGAGACGGCATCACATAAATATACTTGACCTCTTCATAATACTACATGAATTTGTGCCAAGATGTCTTCCATCAGATCTAATGCTGAAGAACGCTCAGTACAAATCCTCCAAATATTTACAACAAATATTGTAAGGGAATGCCTTGCCTTTGAAAAAAACGAATCCACTTACTGTCTGTGAGGAATCTTCTTTTCAAACACTCACTGCATTTCTAGTGTTGGACAAACAGTAAAAAAAGTGCACCATTATTGAGTGTTTGCTTCTAGTCAATTGTGACGCTCGCTTGTCCAAAAGAACAAGGTAAAAAACAGATAAACCACTCCAACACTTAATTTCTTTCCTCTATCTTTATACTAGAAAGAATTGTTATCTAATTCTCAACAATTTATTTTTCCTCCCCTTTTGGAATAGACTTGTCCAAATTGACCGATCACATCGCCCAAAGCTCCTTCATTGGTAAATTCACACAAGTATTATTCGAAAAACAAAAGGCAAACAGTTCATCATTAGCAGCGCTCCAACATCATTTCATCCAACACAACACATTTCTTCAACTGTTTTGCATCTTATATATATATACCACAACATCCCTATCCGAAATCTTTAATCCATCTAAAAAACTAATCCAACACAAACACATATATTTAACTGTTTTGAAGGGAAATTGGTTAATTTCACAACATGTTATTTTGCAGTTCGAGATTTTCTGTAGGAAGCAACAGTTCATCTTCATCAAATTCTTCATCATCATCGGGGAATTCTAATAACAATCAACAACAACAACATTCTGGTGGAGGAAATTCAAAAAGTGATGAAGAGTTTGATCCTGCACTGAATGGTGGACCTATCAGAATGATTAGGAGAAATCAACAGTTGATGATGGCAAATGCTCAAATTTCCCAAAATAGTAATATCAGAAATAATGATTCGAATAGTAGTAGTAATGGAGGGGATGACAGTTGTGTTGGGAAGATATCATTGAGTAGTGATGCTAGTATTGAAAATATGATGATTAATGGTGGATATTTATTGAGGAGTTTGACAAGAGACATTTGGTATTTAATTTTCTCATTCATGTCAACACAGTGGTTCTTTTTGAATGGAAGATTAGTTTGTAAGGAATGGTATAAGTTGATAAGGAAAAGAGGGGTTTATTCTCCAAAATTGGTTTATTACATTTCGAGAAGAGATGTAAAGAAGGAATTGAAAAGATGTGAACAATTTGTTAATTTGTGTCGAGAAGGGTATTTCAAACAAGTTGTTCAATTGACTATACATTCAGATTGTTTACTTGAGAATGGAGGTTTATTAAGGTTGTTATTTGGAGTTTCGAATAATAATTCGAAAGAACGAATAATGAAAGGTTGCTGCACCAAACACATGAACGATGAAGAAGAAAGCAACAACCAAAACATCAATACTAATGCCCTCACCTCACCTAGAACCTTACACAGTCCACGTGAAAACGATTCCACCACTAACGAAACTCTATTCGGCCTAAATCGAATTTGTAAAAATTGTGAAAAAATTCTTTACAAACAAATTTCATGGGTCAACCTACTAAAAACCAACATTCCAACCTTTAATTACTTCCCCAAATTAACTTCCCTGAATCTGAGCTATGAGTTTCCAATAACCAAGTCAATTATAACGAGTCCTTTCATTTCCTCTCTAACTGAACTTAATCTTGGAAGTGGACATGTTGTCACAGATGATGACATTAAGGAAATTGTAAACACTCCTCGATTATCTAAGCTGAAGAGTCTAAGTTTGTATCATAATCAAATAACTGAGCATGGAGCTTTTGAAATTTCGAATAGTTTTAACATGTCTAATTTAACAAGTTTAGAATTGGGATTGAATAGAATTGGAATGAATGGTTTCTTACATTTGGTGAATAGTTCAATTTTGAAGAATTTAACTCATCTCGATGTGAATAGAAATGAGGTGAATTTCAATTCAATTCAGGAAATTAATGTGAAAGAATCGAATTTGAAAACATTGATATTGTTAAAGAATGAATTGGGTGTGAACGGATCCATTTCCTTTTTAAATCATGGCAACTTTCCTCAATTAACTCATCTGAACCTTTCGAATACGAATATTGGTCTAGAGGGAATTCAGAATATTTGCAAATGTTCATATTTAATTAATTTAACAATTCTTGAAGCTGGAAATAATGATATAGGAGATGAGGGAATTAAGGCAATCTGTACGAGTCCTTATCTTGTCAATCTCAAGCAATTAGATCTGATTAATAATAGAATTGGTCCTAAAGGTGCCTATTCGATAGCTACCTGTCTTTCGAATTTAACACATCTTGATCTCAGTAATTTCGGTAATGAAAATCTCAATCAAATTGGAAATGAAGGAGCATTCTCAATTGCTAACAGTCCAAATATGGTCAACCTTACAAAGTTATGCTTGAGAAGGAATAACATTGGTGAGGAAGCTTCCAAAGCTGTGGAAAATAGTGAATTTTTGAAAAATCTTGTCAATCTCGATATGAGATACAATGAAATGGATATGAAACGAAATAGAAATGTTCCACCAAGTTACAGAAGGCCATACGATGATTCCACATGTATCATTTCTTAACAGTTGTTTATCACTTTTTAAAGTAAATTAAATACTTTAACAATAGACTCTGTGGAAAAATAAAGCCAAGATTAAGAAATTGAATATAGCCGTTCTGTAGTACTCTCGTACCTCTCCAATTTATTCATGTTTTTTCCATGTTTGATCATTGTATGTCTTAATGAATACTTTACCCATTCCGAATCTTCATTTCCTTAATCCAGTGATTAGCCCCATTACAGTGCATAAGAAATATAAAAACCATGGAATTTTCAATGTGATGGAAGTTCAAATTGGTAAACTTTTCGCATTCCAACAGAACAACGTTGGAGCAGGCCAAACAAGATTTGTTTAGATCCTTCACACACCTCTAGTAGTGGTAGAGTATGGAAGCACACAAACTTGATTGGTGAACATTTAAACATATAAAAAAACCGTTCAACAACAAGAACGCAAAATCGGTTGTGTTCATCATTTTTCTAGTGATTCGACTGCAACAACAGCTACAACCTTAATAGCGTATTTTAAAGCTATTTAAAAAGAATGAGTGAAGCTCACACAGACAGTGCGGAGTCATCAACAACCACCAGTTTTTCATTTGCCACTCAAGTAAAAGAGAGGTTTGGAGAATGGATTGTTGTATTGAGGAATTCCAAAGCGATTGATAGTAACAAGTGGAGGATTTTTCACACCCTCACCGAATTGTATATATTATATTGTGCTCTATTCATTCCAACGATGAGAAATTACGGTTATGGAGAGTATGGACAGATCATGTTTAGTATCGTGGATTTTCCAATGCATTTTTTCTTACATTGGATTCAATATGAAGAAAGTTTCATAGTGAGTGGATTATTTGTGGGATTTTTAGTGTTGGCCTATGGTTTGCTGTTTGTTACCACATGGGCCTTCTCGAAAGGGAAACCTTTTAGGAAAAATCTTAGATCTCCCCTCATTATCATCATGTACCTTTGTAGAATGTTATTTCCTCTCTTTATTCATCAAGTGATTGGATACATGGATTGTAGTTTGACTCACACTGTGCCCTACACGAGTAAGAACACTCTGAATCGATATTCAACGATAGCATGTTCAGAATCTCCGAATAGTATTCTTATTGGCCTGTCAGTGACCTTTCTCTTCTTCCTTCTGATATTTGTTATTGTATCAGAGATGATTTGCTCCGATATGCATCCAATGAGTAGACACATCTTTACACACGATAACTATTGGACCATGGTACTGCTGAGAGTGTGCTCATTCATGAGCGTTCTCATCATGTTCTTAATCCCTATAGAATATCCCTATATATCATCAATTGTGAATATGGCTCTATCACTAATTGCTCTCATCATTCTCTTCAAGACACTTCCCTTCTACCGATCTATAAGCAGCTCTATTGTATTCGGTGTTTATTGTGGAGCACTTACAAGTTCATGTGGAACCTTAATAACCTTCTTCATCACCTCGCTCGCCTTAAACACTCCCAACACTTCATCTCCTCTCTTTAAGGAAGTTAGCGCGGGTCTTTCAGGGTTTATCGTTATTTTAGCAGTTTTGGGATTTTTGGGAGGTTTATCTTTTTTGGAATTATATCAGCGACAATTAAGAAAGACCATATTAAGGGAGGTGTTAAAGATGCGTTCTGTTTATAGACAAATACTACCTGAGGAGAGTAATACAGTACTCTCACCTAATGCAGCTGCCACAGGTAGAGAGAATAATTTTCTTACTGTTCATCGTACTCCTGTGAAGAGATTGTCAATTGATATACAATCGAGTTATACGACAGCTGATTCGGCTTATCAGCAATTTATGTTAAATGCTAGAGCTAGTGTGAAACAGTATAAGAAGGGATTGTTGTTATTATTGAGATCTGATTTGGTGGAAACTTCTAATACAACGAAAGATTTGAATGGAGAAACAGTTCAAATTCATGAAATTACAATGAGATTATGTAAGAATATTTTACAGAGAGGATTTGGAGATCGTCAAGTCATGGAAACTGTGGCAATGTTGTTCGCTTACAGACACATTTGCACTTCATCAAGTTTAACTGTAGCCGTCGAATTGTTACTCAAAAGTCAAAAATATTCAAACCTTCTTACTCACAATTTCTCATCGATCAAAATTACTGAAATTCAAAGCTTGGAAGAAGCTC
>NW_003163291.1:226352-400690 GCF_000004985.1 Naegleria gruberi
CAGTTTGAGGAATATTATCAATAAGATAAGTGAGTTGACAATGGAGAGTGAACAAGTCTTTAAACAACTCCTATCGAGAAAGACAAAGAAAATACTAAGTTTGTACGCTTCATTTGTGGAAATTGTGTATTTTGATAAGGAAGGAGCTCATGCATTGTACTTGGAAGCCAATGCAATGGAAGAGCAGAAACCAGTCAAACTGCAAAAATACAAGACATCGAGAATTATGCCACAACCAATGTCAAAAGATGACAACTTGTCAGAACAAGGTTCATTTCAAAAGAGAGCTAGTTTCTTTTCAGATGCTGAATTTGCTCACCAACAATTATTGGATGATGTATTGGAGGAAAGTGCAAGTGTTGCTGGCGCAGGAGGCGAACTCAAAAAGGATTACCTATTTAGGAATGCTTTGAAAACTTTAAAATCAAATACGGCAACTAAAATTTTCTATGCCATATTCTTATTACTGGGAGGATTTATAATTTTGGGCTCGATTGGTTTGTCCACTTATCAAGGGGCCATTATTAAGAAAAATATTGTAAATTTGAGATTAATTTGTGTTCCACAAATTTCACCAATTTCCACAATTAGAAATTTGAGAGCTTTCCAAAATTGGGTGAATATGTTTGTGTTGAATGAATATAGTTGGCCAGAACAAAGACATGGATTTTTAAATGAGTATATAACAGTAAGTTTTGCTTTAAAGAACCATTTCACATGAACTATTTATAGGCATATGTTGATGATCATCGTCGAGTATTGGAACAGGACATTTCAGTATTGGAAGACTTGGTAAAATTAGGTCAATTGGTAGCGTTTGATGCATCTACCTATACAGCATATGGAAAATCACAATATTCCTTCAGGGTTCCAAGTGTTAATGGAACTGATTCTTGGTCAAAATTACAATTTACTGGAATTCCAGAAAATAGAACACTGTCGATAATTGAAATGACTAATTCCTTATTGCAATATATGGATGAAATCAAAACTGTTCTTCCATTCAACGATTTGAATGCATTCTTCAATACAACCAATCAAACTGCCCGACATCAAATTCAAGAACGTTTATTGAACTCTACACTTCTCAATCCAGTTAATGATTTCAGTTTCATGTTACTATGGATTAATATGAAATCAAGTTCTTTACAATACAAGGAATTCTGCTCCAATTTCATGAAGAAGAGCAATATTCAAGCCAATGACATGATTTACCAATTCGAATATTTTTTCATTGGAACATTATGCTTTTACATCATTATCGGTTTACTTTTCTCGTTATTCCTTCAATACGAGCTCACTTTCATCTCGAGACTGATTAAAGTATACGACAAGCAAATTGGCAAGGATTTGATTGGAAGGGTTTATCAAACCCTTTCTACCAAAACTGATACAGAAGCCTCCCTAAGAATGTCCATATTTTCTCGAATGATGAGAGGAAATGTCTCTGTCATTGTGTTGGTAATTGCAATTTCACTTGTCATTCCATTGTGTGTTGGTTTAATGTTTTATGAGAGCAGGGCAACTATTAAGAGTGCAATGTTTACGTATACGAATGTTGCCCTTTCTTCTGAATGTTTGCAAAATTTACAAATGTCATCATTTTTCTTGACAGAGTTATTAACATACTATGGTCTTCCAATATTGAGCTATAATTCCATTTCCGTGAAAGGAAAAAATGTTAAATATGGACATCCATACTTTAACAAATATGATTTTGTTGGAATGTATGCAGAAATCAGAAAACAAGCAGATAGTCTAGGTGCAGAATGGTCTGAATTAATTTATGGTGATGTAACAAAGCCTGACGATGATCCTGTCATTGGTTTATATCCAGTTTTGGATGCCCTTCTGGTAGATGTCAATAATTGCAGTCTTTACTTGGCCCAACGTAGTTTGGAAGAAACTTATGAAAACTATTTGGAGTATTGTGCTGGAATTGAAAAGATTGTGACGTTATATTTGACAAAAACGACACAAGTTAGTGAGTTGACCAGAGATCATTATATTCAGCAAATGAAAGACCCATCAAAATTGATAGATCCTTTGGAGTTATATTTGCAACACAATGACTTGTTTAGAATGTCTATTCCATTGACTAAAAAGTTGCAAGTTTACATGCAAGAGTTTGTAAGAGTTTCATCTGAACTTTCGTTTGGATTCTTGATCGGTTTTAGCATTTTTGGATTCTTATGTATTGGAGTATTAGGTTATTTACTCTTCAGCGTAATGAATAATAATTGGGATTCCCTTCAAAAGACCAGAATGATGCTCAATTACATTGCCCTGGATTACATTGATAGAAATGAAGTTTTACGAAACCTAGTTCTCTATCATAGTTATCCTAATGTCATTCTCGACAAGATTAGCCACAAGACAAGCAAACAAGAAGATCGTCTTAGTATTTCCAGCTTTACCGAAATGATCAACAAACACATTGATGGAACAATTCTCATAGACGAATCTGGTTACATTGATGCAATGAACAATGCAGCTCACAGATTATTTGGCTCGAAATCTTCTGACTTTCTTGGAGCTCAGTTCTACAAGCTATTCGAAGAAAAATGTTTGGAAATGGTAAAGAAGGCATTCTGTTCTATAATGGACGCAGCAAAGAAAGCATCCGAAAGTGCAGAAAATCGAAGCATGGTTGAAACTTTGGAAGTTGATTGTCTCAGATTGAATCAAACCAAGTTTCCTTCCAAGATTTCCTTCTTCTCCATGAATATGTCTGAAAAGGGACTAATCATTGTCTGTACCATTAAGGATATCACTTCGGAGACTAAACAAAAATCACTCCTTGAAGAGGAGAAGAAAAACTCTGAAAATCTATTGAAGAACATTCTCCCAGAAGGAGTAGCAGCCAGATTAAAGAAGGGTGAGACGTTCATTGCAGAGAAACTCAATGACATTACATGTTTCTTCTCAGACATGGTTGGATTTACAAAAATCTCAAGTAACATGCAAGCTACTGATCTTGTGCAAATGTTGAATTTTGTGGTGAACGGTTTCGACAAGTTGACTGAAAAGTATGAGTTGGAAAAGATTAAAACCATTGGTGATGCCTATTTTGTGACTGGTGGTTTGAATGGTTGCTCTGACCATCCTGAAAATATGTTGAAATTCGCCATTGAGACATTTGACGTGATTAAGGAATTTAATCTGAGTGGAAATTTGAAAGAAGGTGTATATTTGAATATTAGAATTGGTATAAATACTGGTGCATGTGTGGCTGGTGTAATTGGTGTAAGTATTCTAGTTTACAATATTTTAAATAATATTTAAATATTTAAAATTATGAAAGATTAAAAAATTTGCCTATGATCTATGGGGTGATACCATCAATACAGCCTCTCGTATGGAATCAACAGGTGTTCCAGGAAGAATTCAAATTTCCAGAACAACCTATGAACGAGTTTATGATTTGGGTTTCGAATTTGAAGAACGACAAGTTGAAGTGAAAGGAAAAGGTCAAATGCAAGCATATCTAGTTAATGCCAAACATCATACAAATCCACTTATTGAATTGGTATCTACTGCAATGATTGATGAAGAAGATGATGATCTTTCTATTGCAAGAATTCTTCACAGCTCGACTAATACAGCACCAGAGGAAATTCAACAAGAAACCTCTCCAACTCCAACTCAATAAATCATTTCATTCTTGTCTCTATCCAAATATCAATAATATTTAAATAAATTAAATTGAATATTATTATACAAATATTATAGTACACTCTATGAAGGTTTCATATTAAACATATAATTGTGCTGGAGGTTTAAATGATAATGTTTTACCAACAGGGAGGATGGAATCACTAGTGCCTACTCTTAATTTGTAATTTGTGGTTTGAGAGTTAACACTTGGTCCATTCAGAATATTGATTGTAGCAATTGTTCCATCAAATGTTAAATCGAACGATCCTCCTAAATAATTCACTCCTCTCATCTTGATAAATTTGGCACCCAAAAGAGATACATCTTTTGGAGCTAGCAACATATAGTTGTCATACATTTTCAATCCACCATAGCCATTCTGAATACTTTGAATAAATCCTCCTGCTCCTGTCAAAAAGTTGAAAGACCCCATATCAAGGAAATGTTTGTAAGGATCAGATGTTTCTGAAATGATATTAAATCTATCATAATATTCGTCAATTAATTAGTTGTATAAGATATTGAGAAACTTACGGAGGGTGAATATTTAACAATGATCTCTTAAATGCTTCTGCAGCCAATGTGAAATTGTTCAAATCCAAATAAGTAATAGTGTGCATAGAATAAGTCATGGCTGGTCCTTCACTCCACATTATCTTGTCATAATATCTAATGTCATTATATCTTATTTGTGTTGGCATTTCGTACATGAGAGGATAGCCCAATAATACCACATCAGCTTGTTTTACATATTCACCAAAGTAAAAGTTACCTCTTGGGAAACTTGCATATTCTGGATGAATTTGGTTGACAGAATCAAATAGAATAGTCATATTTCCAGCAATATAGTTCCACTCTGGAGTGATAGATTTTCCTAAAACAGAAGCTGCCTTGTTTCCAAATCTGAGAGCAATTTGGGCAACAGCATTTGTGAAAACTTCATTGTCAACACCGGAATACAATGGAAAACCAATACCAAACTCATCTGGGCCAACAACCTTATTTATATCATAGTGAACTCCATCAACGTTCTTTGTTACTCTGCTAGCCCAGAACTTGGCAATCTCAGAAGCCATTGGATAACCAATTGAATTCAACCACTTGGTATCCTTAGTCAATTGCCAGAATAATTGTAAAGCAAATGAAACATCTCCAGTAACATGTTGTTCCAATTCATTAAATAGGGCTATCAGGTCAACCTCCCTACCAGAAAATCCAGTCTGGAATGGATACATTGCTCCCTTATAGCCATACTTTTTGGCATGGGATTTGGCCTGCTCCAATCGATCGAAACGATACTGAATGAGCCCTTTAGCAAGCTCTGGATGCAAGTAAGCCAGTGATGGTAAAACGAAACACTCTTGATCCCAGAAAATCAACCCATTATAAGAATCGGTAGCAACTCCTCCTGGTGAAACACCCCAATGATAATCCTCTCTGGTACTACTCAACAAGTAGTACAAGGTACTATTAATCTTGGCTGCAAGTTCAACATTTCCACCCAATTCAATACCACTCTTCCATAATTCTGCCCAAGCTGCAACATGCGATGAATAAAGCGACTGTTGATTGATAGTGATACCCTTGATAAAGTCAATGGATGCATCACCCAATGGATCATCTGAATCGATACTGGTTCTAATGGCAGTGAGGTAGGTAAAAGTTGTTTCAGTATTTGCAGATACTTGAATACTGGATGGGAATTGAGATGTAACCACAGCTACTGTAACTCTTTCAGATTCAGGTGTTTCCAAACTTGTGAGTTGACCAACATGACATTTTGTGTTGAAATTATTGGTATGAGTACATTCCACTTGTTTGAAAGAAATATCAGCAGAAGCAGGACTATCCAAATTATTAATATTAATAGTAATTGGGAAAGAATTTGAATTGGAAACCTCAATTTGATGAACCAACAATGATCTGTACACTCTATGAGCATAATAACGTTGCTCAATTTGTGCATTTGATAAATTAAATCCTCTCAAATAGACAGCTCTCTCAATATCCAATCCAACTCCAAATTGCTGTAAATTTGGAGAACTCAATTTCACTTTTTGAGTGGCAGGTATTCTAGCTCTAGTACTGTGAAATCCAATTAATTTCTCAATCACTACATATTTTCCCACATACACTCCACCAACATAGATATTATCAGAATCCACAACAGTTCCCAAATAGCCATTAGAAATTGATGGCATAAAATTCTTATCTATACTCCATCAATTCAAATCAATCAATTCATATATTAATTTTTGAATTTTGATAAAGTGTACAATTCCATATAATATTCATATAATTTTCAAATATTCATATATATTTAAATCATTAATTAATAGAAATAAAGAACAAAACAATTATATTGTGAATTACAAGACACGTGATACATACCTGAAGGCTCATTAGGAACAGCCAATAATTGTCCCTCAGCAATACGATCATTCCAATTCTTATTATTATTATTACTAAATATCAAAGGCTTGTGCTGATGAAGATGTTGTTGTAGTTCGGCATTGGCAAATAAATATAAATTCACGGAGGATGAAAACATTATCATCATCATCATCATCACTCCATATATCATCATCATTCGCATATTATTATTAGTATTATTATTATTATTATTTAAATAATTGATTTGGTGTAATTTCCTCTTCATCATCATTTTCTTACTATAATACAATAAATATATACAAAATTAATTATTATTAATAATTATTAATAATTAACAAGAAGGGACAACAATGAAAGCAATTTTTTGATCATAACAAATCCATTATTTGAACAATCAATTCTTGTGGCTAAATATTGTGTTGCATATCCGAACATCATGATGATGATGCAATGAATCTTCAATGAATTGGATACTTTTAAATCCTTTCGAAAAACGACAAATCAAATAAACTTCCTGAATAGAACCATCGTGTAGTGTGTATTATCATTATCTGAAGCTCTCTAAATCTTTTGGATTTATATTCGAATAGTTTTGTTGTTAGTGTTGTTATCTATTCGAAAGTGGGCTATTCGGGACAAGTTCAAGGTTACTAGAAGATGCCTTTGGAAACACTTGCATTACCCAATGTCTCATCAATGAAGATTCGTTCTCGCTTGTTCTCTCTATTCGTGTTGTTGTCAATTGTCATCAATTCGAATAATAATTAAAAAAAGTTCTACTACATTCAATAGAGAGAGAGGAGCTCAAATTTTCTTTGTGTCTTGGAAACATCATTAATATATCATTATGGGAAAGACAGGAAGAAATAGAAAAGTAAGTTTTTACTTTCGAATAATTTTCTAATTTTATTAGATTTCGTTTTATTCACTACAAGCGAGTGCCAATGCCAAATACGAATGGTTCTGGAAGCAAGGAGGTAGAATTAAAAGTTGGAAGAAACGTCTCTTTGTCATTCACGATCATACTTTATTTTACTTTTCCTCCGAAGAAGATACTGAACCGAAAGGAGCCATTGTTTTAAAAGGAGCTAGTGTTGAATTGACCAATTCTGGGGATACCATAAAGAATGGTAAGAAACCACCTTCAGAAAATGGACAAAATTTGGATTATTGTTCTGTTGTGGTAAAGACACCATTCAGATCTTATTGGTTATTGAATAGTGAGGAAAAGATTGTGAGAGAGTGGGTTGACTATTTGAATTTGGTTATAAAGGAGGGTCAAATTCAAGTAATGGATCAAAATACTTCAAATCAAACATCTAAAAAGATGGGTTGGTTGATTAAATCAGGTGGAAAATTGAAGAATTCATGGAAACAAAGATTTTTCGTTTTGAGGAATGACATGTTGTACTATTACAAACCAAAATCTGATCCAAATGAAAAGGATAGTGGAAGAGATCCATCAGATAGTAATATTTTGACAAGTACTCAGATTGTTAACATTTCAGATTTGGATTTTAAATTGCAAAATATGATTGCACAAGGAGTAGTGACATTTTATAATGCAACTACGAGATTTAAACAAAATCAAGCTAAAAAGAAGAAAAAGACAAAGAATGCTGAAGATTTATTGATGGAAATTGAAGAATCGAGTAAGAGAGATCGTTCCAGATCTGTCAGTTCCAGAATTAGTATATCAGATCAGAGAAGATTCTCACTCACGAATACTTTTACTGCTCTTTCAGGTGCTTCTGGTTTTATCATTCCTCAAGAGCCATTTGATAATGATTTCCAAAAATCGTGGTTTCCATTCGAAATTCAAAATGCCAATCGTACCTATGCAATTTATGCCAAAACTCAAGATGATTGTGATGAATGGTTAATGTTTATTTTCGAAAGTATTTTGAATGTAATGGGAGAAATGGCTCACTTTATCAAAATTGGAAATTCTGGAAAGTTTGGAGATGCTGATGAGGATACAGATTCTACTCCAGAGCCATCCCCAGCAGACAGTTCAATTTTGAGTGAATCAAGAAAGAGTTTACCAAGTGTTGAATCCTTCCTGAGTAGGGAGAGTTCTGCTGTTTCAGAAATAGAGGATACTCAAAACATGACACCTCAACCAATATCTGTCATATCGGAAACTTTATTTGATGAACTTCAAAGAAGAAAAGCTGATGAAAGGCTAATTAGCTCTCTTAGAAAATCCAAGAAGAGAGATTCTGTCACTTTTAAAGGTTCTTTCAGTGAGAAATTTACTTTCATTTCTAGTGAACAAGCACTGTTGGCAGAGATGGTTCCAATCAGATTCTACCTCTACAATGGTATTTATACTGAATTGCAAACACTTGCTATTGACCAACCTTTGGAAATTAGAGGTTCTTCATTAGAGAATTGTGTAATTGAAATGCACAGCTCTAAATATTGTGAACCAATGATCAAGATTAATAGTGAAAATGTGAGATTTAAGAATGTCACTTTGAAACTCGTCTCTCAACTCTCGAATGAACAAATTGAAATGCAAAACAGATATAATAATTCACATCAATCTGGAAAGAACAAACACTCGCCAAAGGATAACAGAACACCTTGTGTAATATTCATTGAGAATGGAAGTTTATTAATGGAGGGATGCTCAATTATTTATGAAGACAAGACTGATCCAGAAGTTTATGTGGAAAATGAATATTCTCAAGGAGGTTCTTGTTGTGTATTTGCAACCAATAATTCTAATTGTGTGACTTTGGATTGCTCCTTAAATAATGCTCATTATGGTATTGTTACGAGTGGCAATGCTAGTGCTGTTTGTTTTGGAGGAAATATTAAATCAAAACTTGGACCATTCCTCAATTTGGATGAAACATCTAGCTCGAGAAATTACAATGTCACAATTTCTGCCTCAAAACATAAATAAATATTCTAATTGAAATATCTAATTGTTGTTATTATTTACAGTTTTATTGAATTAGGGCGAGAGTGGCATCTCTCATTTCATAGTACCAAGTCATTCTTCTTTCAGCATAGTTGAGATAGTCGAAATCAATCTTGGAAAACATGGATTGAAGCATACTCCAAACAGACCAATGCAAATTACTGACCATAGACATGACAAGAGCTTGTCTTCTACTCTTTTCAATTAATTCTTCTGTAACATTTTCACAATCAGAGTAGTAAGTCTTGAAAAAGTTAATTTGCTCATCATATGTTGGGTAAGCTTCAGGTAAAATACACAATCCACCAAATTCACAAAAGAAATTTCCAATATCAAAGGCAGCATAATTGTAAGCACAATATTCAAAATCAATTGTGTGGTAGGAGGACTCTTTCTCATTGAGAATAATATTGTGAGCGCCGAGGTCGTTGTGACAGAATTTAACTGGAAAATCCTTGCACAAAGATTCAATAAGTTTCACTTCTTCCTCAATCTTGTCCATATTGAGAGGTGAATTTGGTGATAGCTTGTCTCCTCCTCTCTTGTTAAACTCGTCTCTATTGTGCTTCAAGAGAGCTAACCAACGGAAAGTTCTCTCGAAAATCACAGGTCTAGCTTGCAAGTCATGATAATGAGTCTCCTCTGCAAATGGTTTAACAGTAATAGAGTGAATACTCTTCATGAGTTTTGCAATTTCAATATAGTGCTTTCTGGCACCTCCTAGCTCATCTAAACCTCCACCCTCATAGTACTTGTAGATCATTCCATTCTCAAAGGTGGCATAAATTCTAGGGGCAAGATCGTTATAGAGTGTTGAAATTTGTTGAATATAGTGGAATTCAGCTTTACGATCAATCAAATTCTCTGAATTTTCACCAAAGCAACGAACTAGAACCTTTTGTGGATAATCCAAAGAACTCTTATCATGTTCTCTATGTACAAATTTTACAAGAAAGAGTCTGTTGGTTGTTCCACCGGTTAATTGTTTAACATGAATGTAATTCTTCAAAACATTCTTTAAAAAGTTCTTTTGTTTCGTCTTTTCATTCAATCCAGCCATATCATTTTCATGATGTGAGATTCCATCTTCACCACTCGGAAACAAGGTAGGAGAATCCAAAGAATTAGTATCATCCAAATTGTTATTTGATGATGTAATACTTGATGTCATTGCAGCATCGGAGAAGGATTCGGTTGAGGTGACATCATATTCATCAATTGGTGTTGCTTCACCTCCATTATTCAATTTAACATCCAAGTGATGGATAGGAATTAAAGTTGTGTGATGAGAGAAATGTTCTTCAACAGCTGTTTCCTCACCAATAACTTTATCCTCAAGTTCCAAACTCTCCGATGATATAACTCTCTCCATTGATTCTGAAGATTCTACAATAGCCTCTTCTCCTGGAATGATTGAACTTTTCTTGATTGTAATATTCAATTGTTTTTCAATTCTTCCAATTTGTTGTTGTTGTTCATTATTTGTTTCTGCTAATTGTACAAAATGTTCAGGGAATGCCTTGATCATAAGTTGAGCAATCTTGAATTGAATTAATTCTTCCTCCGCCTCAACATCTTCTCCTTTACCAATAGGAATATAAAAATTATCAAATCTTGGTGTCTCATCCCTATCTATCAAACTTTCTTGATCGCAATTATGCTGATGATGTTGACAATGGCTCGAAACAATTGCTTCTTCCTCCGATGATGATGATAAGGATGATACTACCGATGATGGCAATTGGCTGCTCGGATTTGCAAAATTCGTTGATTCTTGTTGATGCATTTTTTTGTACTGGATATTATTTGGTTATTTGGTTATTTGCTCTTCTGTATCTCTCCTTTAAATTTGGAATTTTATAAATTGCCTACAACAATAACAAACTCTCTCTCTATGAAAGAGGAACTCGAAGAAGTAATTTTATTATTGTGTTCTTTGGAGCTTTGGAGATTTTGATTTTAAATTGCTTACGTGGAGGCGAGTTGGGAGAATTTTTAGGAGTTGAATGTTCAAATTGTTCATGAATTTTCCATTGTTTGTGTGACGTAGAAGGTTGTTGGAACTTATTGACACTATTAATAAGTTTGGTTAATTGTTATTGAGATACACAATGAATCACCTCAATAAATTAGATTAGAGCTTTAATTGTTCCTTGGTGAAGATTAAAGGATCAAAAATTCTTGGATGTTAGAAAATACAATAAATTTAAATTTACTAGCATTTTACAAGAATTCATCAGCAGAAAGTGGTTGGGAAGTTGACTGTTGATTATTGGAATGAGAATTGGATTCTGAAGTTTTAAGTTGATCATTTTGAAGGAGGGAGAATGAGGTACTATCTGATGCAAGTTCAGAAGAAACATCATCATCCTGAGCATCAAAGAGATCTTCTTCCAATTCGTCACTTCTCAATACTTCATCCCTAGTCCAAACCTTATCTTCCTTGAGGAAGTGTCCTATAAATTGTGCCTTAGCCTTTTGCTCCTCGTAGTATTTTAATGATTCGTCGTGGGTATGGTGAGCTTTTTCTTGAAGTGGAGATCTGAGAAGAACACGAGAGAAAATTATGGCAACTTCCTCCAATGTTAAACTATTGAATTTCTTATACTTTAAAACCTCTCTCAAGAATGACATTAAATAATGGAAAGTGTTAAAATGTACATCAGGTAACATGGAAATAAGATGGTGGCAAGTTGCAGAATTTGTGCTAGCATTCAAGCACATTTGATAAAACTTGAATGGGACAACAGGCTCTCTCAAAGATTCCAAAAATGTCATTAAAGATTCTGCAATGGAATGATTTGAAACTGGATTAAGGAGTGGTGATCCTTCATCGAGACATTGTCTTATATAGTGAACTTCTCTAGCAGCACCCGAATATTTAAATAATCCTTCCTCTTTCATGCCATTGTGATAGATTAAATCGATAAGTCTCCACAGTTCCTTAGGTATCTTCAAGTCCTTATCGAATGATGACAACTCTACATCGCTCTCACTTTTTAGTACTGGGCACTTTTGTTTGACCAATTTATCCAGAGTAGATCCAAAACATGATTGAATATATGTACCTGTAATGGAAATAAAGTGATCTCTACCATTCTTCAAGTGAAGGATAAGAATATCGTCAATCTTGTCCTCACCACTCAATAATTTTAGTGCTTTTTGGGTGCTTACTGAAATTGTAACCTTGATTTCTTCAGTTTCACCTGGAATAACATATCCTTCCAAAGGTTCAATTGTCATGTATGGTTTACATGGAGCTTTTTCATGTGGCTGAGGCACAAATTGGTATTCGCAAACAACTTGGCCTGTGTTCTTGAGAAGGATGGTTTGGGTGATTGGTTCCTCATATTTTACAGCTTCGAAATCAATGCATTGGCCAGTGATGGCAACTTCTGGTAACAAATCATTTTCAAGTTTGTCCAACATTTTGATGATATCCAAGTAGCATTTCTTGTACTTTTCCTCAACAATCTTCTTTACACCAACTTCAAAGCAGGCAGTCACTGGCTTGTGGTCTGACATTTTATATTCCTTGAATGATTTGTAAGATTTGTGTACGATGGTACTCTTCTCATCCTCTCTCCACAAGATACGATCCGTATAAGATGGTACACGTCCCTTTTCACTGGTATCATACACATCAGTACCACTGTCGAACTTGTAGGTTGGGTCAAAATTAATTTCACCTTCAGCAAACCCAACAAATGCATTCTTGGCGTTTTTCTCAATCATTAATTGGTCATATTTGAGAAGGAATTTGTAATCTTGTTGTTTGATTTTTTCTCTGACAATCAAATTTGGTTGATTGATTCTATAGTTCAAGTCTCCATACCAAAAGAAGAAGTCGTGTTGGTCAGGTCTATAAAGTGATGGATTTCCAAAATCTGTCTTTTTAACAATATCGTGGAAGTTTTGATTTCTTCTCTCGACAGCTCCCATGTGAGGAGCCAAGTGAGCTGTAATAAAACAGAATGTAGAATCAAAAAGTTTGAATCTGACACCAACACCACCCTTGTTACCCATCATGCCCATGATACCAACACCTTCAGCACAATTTCTTACTTCATTAATATCATTAGCAAAGGATTCCTTAATGAAAATGGCATGATAAATACCGACAAGTTGTCTGGCAGATACGAGTTTGTATCTGTTTTGTTTGGCCTCATCAGCAAATGTCTTGATAAGAAGGTTTTGCCATTCTTGACCAGTTTCAGTTTCTTCTTTCAAAAGTGATGCTGCAGTCATGTCTATTTCTTGCATACCAATAGCATAGATATCAGCCTCAAATTCATCGAGATGAAGCCATTTGGCCAAACTAGAGTCAGCAGATGGGAACTTGTTATTCACATTCCATGCACAAACAACAATAGAAATTGGTGTCACTTCAGTGAACTCGTCTTCCTTAAGCTTGAGTTGTCTTTGAATCCAATTGTCCTTTCTTGAAACTTCTTGTGAGAGAGTATCTGTTGCTGTATTAATGGTTGCTTTTTGAGCAATATCATTCGATTGATTTGGTCCATTTTGCGAGAGGGAGGTTTGACGATTTGTTTTTTTGAACATATCAATGGAGATGTCTTGACATTCATCGTTTTTGACTTTTTGTGCCTTGTCTTTTTGCATTCTTTGAATGTAATGATTACACCATTCTGATTCAGTGGAAGGTGATGGTATTATTTCAAAATTTGTTTCTGCATCAACCAAAAATTCTGTTAATGACATTTCATTAGTTGACCTAAGAATTGATGAGCGATTTGATGGAGTATTGCTGACAGGAGTTTTGACCACTGGTTGCTCCACAATAATTTCATTAGGTTCAGGTGTAGCATCATTAACAAGTTTACAAGCTTTTAAAAGTGAAGAAACAATTAACCATTGTGAACTTGCTGATTCGCTTTGAAAATTATAAACAATAGCTTGTCTTTTAAAGAATAGATCAAAGTGTGTTTCATCCACAATTTTAACTCCAAAATCTTGTCTCTTGATTGGTTGAAAATCTCTTATTCGGAAGCTATTTGTTTCAACTGAATATTCCAAAATCATAATAGCAAGATTTGTTGGTTTATCAGAGTTACCAACAAGTGCTAACAACACTGATTCCAATTCCTTCTTTGCAAAAACAGCTGTACTCTTTGAAAGTGGTACATTCTTCTCCGATGTATTATTTGTTTTTGATTTGTTATTTGATGATGTATTCTTATCTGATCCTGTTGCTGATGATCCAGCACCTCCACCAAGTGCCGTGCTCATCTGATTGTGCTTTAACACTACAGAGACGATAAATTTGCACTGCTCTGTTGATCGGAGAACTTCCTTGCAAAATTCTGTCCTCAGAGGTTGTTGCATTTTTGTTTGTTGTTGATGATTGATTAATGGTGTTAGTTAATTGGGGATGAAGTATGTTGTTTGTTGTTTGGGGAGAGTCAACCTCTTTGATAGGAAAGGACACCAAATGAAGATCTCTTCTTGTTGTTTATCTTGTTGTTTATTTCGAGATGTTGTTTTTGTTGTGGTTTGTGAAGAAAAGTTTAACGGAAAGACAAAATAAAATATTTTATTAATTTTTAAAGCCGATGGAAGTCAATGAGTGATGAAGTAGTACCTTGCTTCACCTCTCTCTATTATTACTAAGTACAATCTCATCATCATTGATAACTCGGTTACAGTATCTACAATGTTTCAAAGAATAACATAAAATAAAATTTAAACTTTTAAAAATTGAATTTTGTAAGCGTTTTAAAAAAATTTTATCGATTCAAAAAATGTTGCGAAAGGCTCTCTCATCTTCTTCTGTGCATCAACAACACAATTCTCTGTGGCTGTCGCTCGCCATTAAAAACAAGGGCGTTTTTTCATCATCAACATGCTACCATACATCAGCACAAAATAGTGAAGCTTTGGCTAAACATCATATTAATACTCACGTCATTAAACCAAACAAGTATAAATTCCCACTCATCAATCCAGAACAAATTAACAAATTAGCCTTGGAAAAAGCTCTCTCTAAAAATGTTGCTTCCGGTACTAGAGTTGTTATGGATGCATCCAAAGCAGCCGTCCCTAAATTTGAAATACAACCAGAAGCTATGGTAAAGAATTTGAAAACTGGAGAATTTACCGAAATGATTAATCTTCATCCATACTTTTTCAATTGTACACCAAGAAAGGACATTTTATATTTAATGGTTAAATGGCAATTAGCTAAGAGAAGACAAGGTACACACAAAACTAAATATCGTCTTGAAACTGCTTATTGCAAGCAGAAGCAAACACCACAAAAGGGTAGAGGTGCTGCCAGACACTCTGATAGAGGTGCTCCACAATATAGAGGAGGTGGTCACGCTATGGCTCTTCGTCCACGCTCTTATGAGTACAATCTCAACAAGAAAATCAGAAGACTTGCTCTCCGTATGGCTTTAACAACAAAATACCAACAAGGAAAATTGATTATCGTTGATGATTTCTCAATTGATACTTTCAAGACCAAATATGTTGCTGGTCTTATTTCCAACACTGTTTTCCCAGATAGTGAAACTCATGAAAAGGAAATTAAGGATAGAGGTGTCTTGTTAATTGATGGTGAACAAGTTAATGCAAACTTTGAAAGAGGTGTATTCAACTTGCATTATGCTGATTACCTCAGTATTGATGGATTGAATGTTTATGACATGCTCAGAAGAGAAAAGGTTGTCATTTCAAAGAGTGGTTTGGAAACTCTTACCAAGAAGTATGCCAAGTATATCAAACTTGAATTTTATTAAATTGGAATTTTTATTTTGAAAATGTTAAAATAATTAAATTAATTTTAAATTAATTCAATTTTATTTTTCTTTAAGGAATTGAGTTTGAATGACAATGGAACACGAAACCATGTAGATGCACTATTTCACAATTTACAATAAATTGTAGTTAACTACAGTATAGTTCTGTAAGTAACAACTGAGTGTTGACAAATTCTCTCAAATAAACAAAAATTAAACAGATTAGTTTTTTATGTCTCTCCTTTCTCAATTAAATAAAAGGTGATATCGTTGCTAATTTGAAAATCATGGTCTGCATCCACACATTCACAAATACAACCGGGATTTAGCTACCCCAATGACAATAATTTCCAAATTTGCTCCCACAACCAAATCCACCCAATTAATACATCTCAATACCCAGAATTTTCCACTTTTCCTCATTTCTCTCATTTCTCTCCAATGAGTTGAACCACTCGAGAACTGTAAATTTTTCACAAACCTCTGAAAAACTGTAAATAGCTTTTATACAAGGAACAACACTAAAATATAAGAAACTAAAAGAGACAATCGATACCATCTCACAGCAACTCTCAATGGAATGGATTGTTCCAAAAAGGCAAACTGACTGTTCGTTTATTTGATTGACAAGACTCTTCGACGAGACCACAAATATCACGATTTCATTTACAAACAGTAGGCGGACTTTAATTATCAACTGGTTTAGGAAGAATGTATTTGTTTATCGTATGGTGATACTGTGAGTGACAATGCAAAAGTGATTGCAATAATCAGAAAGGATTTGCTAACATATTCGAAAGTTGGTGATTCGCTATGGATGCAGAACATGGTGGTAATTAGATAGGATTCGCATTAGACTGAATAGCTAACTGGTTAATAAAAATATGAGTTTGCATTCTCCATTTATTTTCATGCTTGGACGAATCCTCTAAGTACTATAATCGATTCTTATTTGTATTCCTTTTCTTCTCTACAGTTTTCATAAGCTTCTTTATGTACTGTTTGAAGAATATCTACTGTTGTTGTTATAATTGATAATCGTCATTGACCCAACCAAATACGAATCATTTCGAATACCTTGACCCAACTTCCAATCCTACAACCGACAAAAGAGTTTAAGAAATTAACAACTCAAAACCTAAATGACATTGAAATTTTCGAATAGATTAGGCAGCCATAGACAAACGTTCCCCAATAAGAAGTGAACTCACATTAAGGAAGCCAAACACTCACAAACTAAAGTCAACACCTTCATCACAATTAAAAACAATCTTTCGTTTAAAAAGTAACCTGGCAACCGAAAAGCTACCCGCCAAATAGTTTTAAAATGGAAGCACTATTCTCTACTTGTCACTTTTCTGGACGCTTCGTTTTTTGACGGACACAAATCCATGCTGGGTTGATTTTTGGTTTGTTTGGAATGTGCTTGGTGACTCTTCATTGTGGCGTTGTTAAATTTCTTACCAAACCTCCTCAATTGCGCTTCTGAACATTAAAAAAACAAATAACAGTTTCGAATAGATTTAAACCGAATGATGATGATGATGGTTGAAAATTCAATGAATGTCCATTCTCATGCCACCTGCACCACAACTTCAACAGAAGAAGATGATGGTCAACAAGAAATATCTACCTGTGGAGTTTCTTCCATGTCCTCTCCACATGTTTCGAATAATTCTTCCTCCTCATATTCTTCCTCTACTAATAGTGAGGAAGAGGACCAAACCAACACTAGATCTACATGTAGAAGAATAACTAAACAACACAAATCATCTAACCAATCTCCAAGTAAGAAGAAGAAAAGATCCTTGATTGGTGAAATTGTTATGAACCAAAGTCAACCAATGGTTGGTCAATTAATTTCTCAACATCAACAACAAGCAATTGTTTTTGAAAACTTTGAAGGCAGAAAGTCTTCAGCAGCTACTACTAATGGTATCAGTCATATTCCTGGTACATTTTCCTTTTCACACAAGGTTGAGAATAGTCAACTTTCGAATAATGAGCAACCAGCAGCAAAATCAAACATGTGTGAGGTAATTCTTTCGAATTGGAAGAGTCGTTCAGATACAAGACAGTGGATTAAGAAATGTATTGGTCCACAAGATAAGAAAAAGAAGGTTAAGAAGGATCATCAATGGTTTCAATCTTCGAATAGTCAACTTTCGAATAGTCCACCATTTTGCCAACCAAGTCCAACAGTTGTTTTCAACAATCAATCTTCACCAATTATAACTTCCAAGTTTGATAGAAAGCCATCATCAAACAGTATTTCTACCACTAACGTTTGGTCAGATTCGTATATTCATACTACATGTTTAATTCCTGGTCAAAGAAAGGTAGCCAAGTCAACTACACCAGTGATGGCTTCACCACAACAATTACAATCGATTTCAACACAATCAGTGAGTTACCCAACCGTTTCTCATCAACACTACCAACAACAACAATATTCGAATCAATATGAAAATGTTTCCTCTTCGAATATTGGTAATAATCCATGGTTGAATGATATTACTTCAACATCCAATGTATTATCAGATGTTTCTGATAAACAATTCGCTTTGCCAAGCTTCAGAGAGTTTGTTTCCACTTTAGGCCTGTAAATAAACAACAATACAATTTTGATACAACAACAATAAATGAACTGATACAGTTGCCGTTTTATCACTGATTAGAGATTGATGTTTTACAATCATGTCTATCCACATAGATTCGATTTGATGAAATCTTGTTTCTATTATCCCACATTATTTGATAAAGAGAAGTATTCGTAGATTCGACAATCTTGCTAGATTAGTTGGAAAACAATAAGGATTGATTTAGAATAAATCAGTGAGAGAAAATTATTTAATAATTACAATAAATTAAACAACAAGTTCAAAAGGATTAAACTTGCATATATCATAAATCGATATCTATTTAAATATGGAAATTGTCCACCAATTAAAGGGAGTAACCAAGATCATTCAAGAGATTAGCAATAGCAACCATTTGATCACCCTTCTTTGTAGCATATTTAGCATTTGAGTAACTGTGAAAAACAATGTTAGAATATTTGAAAAAAAACTTTGAAATACTTACCCGAACCAATCGAAACATCCTTGAGCATTCATTGGGTTAAAGTAAGAAACACCAACTTGTGGATAGACAACAATGATATTGTTGATTTCAGCATGCTTATTGTAACCAGCATTGGAAACATAGGCAGTACCAATAACAGAAGCACCTTGATTACAACCGTGGAAAGCAACAGAAACCTTACATTCAGCACCTTGTTGACAAGCAGTTGGAATGTAAATATAACCAGTATCAGAGAAACTGCTGGCACTGTATTTACCAGATTGCTTATAAGTGAACAAGTTAGAAGAGACAGCACTACCACCTTCCTTGAAATCTGGGTAAACTTGCTTGAAGAAAGCACCAGCACTATCAACATTACAATTGTTAATGTATGGAGATCCCAAATATGAACATGAGTTACCATAGTCATTGGTGACCATTGAGTGTTGAGCAGGAGTGTTAAAATCAGTCTTGATGTTGGCCTTATCAACACCAAAAGTTGAGGTATATTGTTCAGCAAGCTTGGCCATAACACCAGGAGCAACAACTGAGTCTTGAGTACCAGAGAAGAGGTAAATCTTGTGATTCTTAACATTGTCAATTGGGTCAATTGAACCATCCTTAGCATAGGCAGCAACTTGACCACTGATTGAACTCAATGAAATTGAGCTTGGTGACTTCATACAACCCATCAAGGCATTCATCATTTGACCTTGAGCACACTATCATGGTTACCACACATGGACAAAACAAGAGATTGTTGGATAACACAGATATTTTCAAAATAGAGAAATTTCCAACAAATAGTTTGTCAGTACAGGAATATTTTCCGAATTTTCCAAACAGAATCATCAGCAAGGATTAAAATTCGCGAAATATTTTAGCACATCATCACAACAGGATATTTGAAAATTTAATAATACCAATAGCAAAAAAACAATCCACAGTAGAAGAATAGCAACAAGATGATGATTAGATTACTATCTAATTGATTGTTAAACTTACATAATATGGACCTCCGGCAACAATACCACTTCCCTTTACAGACTTACTGAAGGCAATTTGTGTTTGAACAGCCATAAAACCACCAGCACTAATACCCGACACAGTTAATGAACCTGGTTGAATAGTATACTTCTTGACGGCATCAGCGTGAATATTAATAATGAGACTTGTAGTGAACAACAAGACAAGAATCAACCTCGTGGAAAGATTTGACATTTTTTAAACGTGTGCTTATTCGTTGAGCGATTTTTTTAAAAATGAAAAGCGAATCCGCGAATTGTTTCCCGCTCTAAGACAGCATGTTGATTTTTTGTCTTTTATTTCCCCAATCGAGACCTGGTCATTACAATGAGCACTAAAACTCCTTTTTGCAGGAGTTTGTTTCTATGAACAAGATGATTCTTCATATTTGTTGTTGTATTGGATTAGAGTTGTGAACTAAATTTTACAATCTAATAGCACACATGTGTGTAGCTTAATATTTTTTATTGGGTATTGGCGATAAGAAATATCTCTTGTATTAATTTGATTATGTGAATTGTGTCAAGATCTGTATTCACATGCGAATCTGAACTTTACTTTTCTGGTAGGTTTTTAGTAATGTTAAACATGTAGTAATAAACTTGATTACAAGGTCAAATTTCTTACAAAAAAGCCAGATAATAGTGTGGTCACCCTTCTGTTACTTGATTTTCATCATGATGAGAAGAATATTTATTTGTATTGAAAGAAACAAATCAGATTAAATTAGTCAAGATAGAGAAATGGATCATATCGATTCTGATTGATATTAATGGTGATTTTGATCGTTGTATCACCCGAATCGTTCCTTCTTGTAGTCCAACAGTTTTTAAATCCAAGGATTGAATATTCTTCATTGTGAAATGGAAAAGAATGTAGCTTTGATATCATTATTCATTCTCTAACAGACAACGTGTTGATTATATGCTGATTGTCTCAAGCGATTTTTCTCCAGTTTAGTCTTGTTTAGTTGAAAAAGCTTTCCAAACCAACCTTAATCTATCAAGAAGTATTACAAAATCATCTTTGATCCGAATGAACTTTTGAACAAGGAACTCTAACTTTGAATAAATAAGGCGCGAAAATCACAATACTGTTCCAACACAAAAAACAACTCAAAAAAAATGATTCCACCTCCGCCACCACCACTGAGTGGTTCATCACCATCAACTAATCGACTTCCACCACCTCCCCCTTCTTCTTTGATTTCAATTCCGAAGCAACCAAAGAAGAAAATTATAGAAAAGAAAAAACCAGAAGAAGAAATCAAGCAGCAAATTGATGAGGAAATTGTTCAGCAGCATCAGCAATTTGTGGTGGATGAATCAATGGTGGTTAAGGATTTGTGTTCGTTATCGGGAGTTAATCCATTGTATAGTGATTTGAAGATTTTGTTGGTGGCTACATTTTCAAGACCAAATCATAGTGCTAAGGTTTTGGAAGAATCAATTCAAAATTCAATTCTGGAAAGTGGTAGAACTCCTGATATTGTATTGACCCCTGAAGGTTGGCATGCAAGTCCACTCATGTCAACACCTGATAGAAATATTGTAATGAATAAGGAATTGGAGGGAATGTGTCAAGTAATGAAGAATCACAAATGTTATGGATTTATTGGAGTGAAGGTGTGGGCAGTTGATGAAAAATTAAAGCCAATCAACAAGTACTACAACTCAATGATAGTAATCAATCCAGATGGTGAAGTGTTGGGCTGTTACCGAAAGAGAGTACCAACCAGTGCTGAGAGTAGTACTCCTGGTGATAGGATTGGAATTTTTGATACCATCTATGGAAGGATTGCAGTATTGATTTGTTTTGATATTGAGAATCAAGTAATTTTGGATGAAGTTTTGGCTTACAAACCATTCCTTATTTTAAATCCAACTTATATTGGAGGAGTTGGTTTGCATGATAACACACTTTCAAAGAAATCTACTCTAATGACTGAAAATGAGGAGAAATCGAGAAGATTTCAAGTGAAAATCTCTCTTGAAGCTCTTGGCAGAAATTTTGAAAAAGTTTGCAAAGATAATAATGTGACCATTCTAAGATGTGACACTCCAGTTCACTATGGAGGAAGAGGAACTCACCAATTGATGACACCTTATTCTACCGTTTACCCACCATCATATTATGCAGAGAATTCATTTTCTTTCTATGTGGATAGAGTTGGTGTGGTTGGTAATAATTTTGCTGAAAATACTGAACCTCCAGAAAGAGAAAGAACTCACAATGAAGACAATGTTGGTCCAAGATATACCTTGTTTAGTAATTCTCATCAGGATGTTGTTTTGAGGTCAGAAAACATCAATCCAAATTTCAAGGTTACATTCTTCAATCACAACAGACTCATTTGTTCTGATGAAAGAAGAATTACAGTTGTAAATACAGATATTATGGCATGTGAAAATTTCTCACTGGATCATGTATCACTTTCAGTTGATTCAGATGGAAATTTCAAAGTGAATGATTCTAAAATTGATGAAGAAATTAGAATTGTAGATATTTGGACTAGATTTGATAAGAAACACCTTATTGTCTTGATGAGTGATGGAAATGTTGGATTATTCAAAGTTTTAGACGAGGAACGTTTGAAGGTTGCTAATAATTCCATTTTGTGTTTGGAGAAACAATTCAAATGGGATTGCTCTCTTGTTGATCCAAATTCGAGAATTATTGCTCCAAATAATAACATGCTATTCATTGCCTCAAGCAAGAGTATTGTACAATTAGGCAATTTGAGCGGTGGAGAATTTATTGGAAAGACATTTTTATTGGAGAATGAAGTTTCCAAGCATGTTAGTATCTCTGATAGCATGATTGAGTACCTTTCCCTTAATAACAAATCAATCAGCTTGGTGTTATTGGATCTTTCAACAGGAAACTCCTCCATTTCCAGCACTTTAAATTTAGAAGAAATTTCTTCAAAAAGATTAGAATCATCTCTCGAGCCAAATTCTTTCATTCTCACTGAATTCGACCCAAGCAATCAGAATGTAATCTCCCTCACCCCTCTCAAAGTTCAAAACCATCAAATAAGCATTCAACCTAACCATGTAAAATTACCAGAAAATTCCTCCTCTATCATATCCCTCAATTCCTCCAAATTCATTTGTGGTCAACAAGATGGCACTCTCAAATTATTGGATTCCTCATGCTCTTCTGATTTGATAAGACATAAATTCCATCCTTATCCATCCCTCAAATCAACACGAGTTGTTTCACTCATCCATGATAAACAAAATGGTAGATTGATATCAATTCATCAACACAAAACACAACCAGATGGATACTTACTCTGTATGGCCAAGTTTGGAAATAATAGATTTGTGGCCAATCTCACTACTCTCTTTCAATAATTATTATTGTAATGTACATAAATCCTAGCATTAATTTATTCATAGTAAATAGTTCAATAATTCTCACCAAGAATAAATTCAATATTCTCATATAATTATCAATTAAATTCCTTCAGCTTGTTGTTTTTTTCTTTCCTTGTAATATTTCCAACAATTTTGAGTTTCAAACGTAACATAAATTGCCATATAAATCAAGCATCCAACTGCAACACATCCAAACACTATCGACACTGTTTTCATTACCAATCTTGGTCCATAAACATAGGCAAATGAAGTTTTAGCAGTTTCGTCTCCAATCGAATATGCATTAATATAACACTTTGTAGTAGAATTAACAGTCAATGTAGTAAAAAACAATGATGATGATGCATACGGTTCAGTCCTCCTAATTTGACGTAAATTTGTCACTGTACTATTAAAACTTGTATTCTCCAGGGTAAGTTTCACCTTCGATCGACAGAATGTTCTACAACCAGCCAATGAATAATTCGCTGGTACAATATCCAAATTATTATTTACACACTCATTGGTACAATTCACTTTATGTTCCATCACAATGCACGGCACTGTCGTTGACAATTCTTCATTATCAACCATGCCATCAACAATTCCTCCTAAAATTACAGAAACCAATCCGAATGCACACAACATGACGAAAATTAACATGGCCCAAAAAGTTGTCTTTTGCGATAGCCACACATAACACACTGAATTTTTGAATTTATCATTTGTAGCATTCCTGTTGTTGCTGATGGGATTCTCAGTTTCTTGTGTTGCCATTTTTTTCAATGTGTGCTGATTGGCTAGCGAGTTTGTGCTTGTGGCTTTATTTGTCGAATTGTTCACTGAGTATTTGGTGACAAGTATGACAGGCCAACCTTTGTAAAGATTCCACATTGTTGCAACTAGGGTGTTTGCAGATGCATTCTTCCTTTGAAAGTAATTGCTCAATTTTGAACATTGTGCAAGTTTGATTATCTTTGTGAAATAGTGTTAATTTTGGGTATCGTTGGAGAGGAAGAGGATGCAGATACCTCAATCTTTTTCAATTTCTTCATTGCCTTTTCGTGATGGAGAACAATTTCCTTCACACAACTCTTCTTACAATTCAAGTGATTGATAATTGGACTCACTTGTTCCTCCTTCTCAATGGAAATGTAGAGAGAGGCCTGAACTGATTCATCCACATTGAACAGCACAGAAAAATTGAAAATATTTGGGAAATTGCTTTGGAGCTCTTTGAAATAGTGATACGTCTTGATGACATTCAATCGACAATAGGTATCACAATGTCCCTGAATCCAAAATCTGATTACATAGTGAATTTGTGAGTGTTTGCTGTGTCCCTTTTGCTTGATAGAGGCCATGAGCTTATCCAATAGAACTTTCTTCTTGGAGGAATGTCTGAGTGCATTGGTATCAGCAGATCTTACTTTATAGGTAAACCATGAACGAATCCAATCTGGACTTGATGCAAGCACCAAGTAAATGGAGCCCAGATGTTTACCCTTCAAATGACTAGTTTCTTCATCAATTTCAAACTTGGTTTGATTCAAAATTGGTAATAAATTTTGTTGATTCAGGTAAAAGAGAACATAATTGAGTGCTCTGCTTTTCATGGCATATTTCAATCGTTTTTGTTTCTTTGTACTTGTTTCGAGTAGATTTTCAAAATGTTGTTGAATAAGTTCAATTGATTCTACCTCCATTGTAGTTCCATAATCCATATTGAGTAAATCAGTAATGTGAATCGTAGAATAGTCTGAAAATTTGTCCTTTGGTCTATGATTGATAAATATTGATTCCTCTCTTTGTTTATCATGATTAGATTCTTGTTGAATCTTATCTGAAAGTCTAAAACTCTTCAAAAATCTGGTATATCGATCATTGTTGAATATTGACTGCATATAGGATTTTTGTAAATGTTTAAAATGTACATTTTCCTCTTCCAAATGTCCTAACTTGTAATCCTCAGAGTAGGCCAATGAAAATCCCTTACTTCCAAACGTCATTTGAATAAAATGTTTGAGAAATGATTCCTGCTGACTGAGTGACAATCTACTATCCCATCGATTATACTCCTCCGAATCCAATTTTCCACCAACTTTCTTTGAGTTTGATGAAACTCTCAAAATCATATTTTCCTCCTTAGGAAATAAAAATCTGAAATAAATCTTTTCATTCTTCTTAAATCGATCACCAAATGATGCAAATTTCGTATCCCAAGCCAACATGTTAAAGTAATTTCTCTCCTGCACCAACGATGAATGAAAAACAAAATCAAAATACACCAACGCAGCAATCTCTGCCAATATAAAATTGTACGGCGAATCCTCCTGCAGCATGATATTCAGACGAATTCTATTCTGATTGTAATTATAATTATATTCCTGATCCCTTTTGTATTGATGAGAGTGAACATCGTCGAAAATATTTTCACCACCACCACCACCACCTCCTCCTCCTCCGAGTGTTGCTGAATCGTGATCAGAACCTCCAGCACCTAATTGGCCATTCAGAGGTGAGGAAGTTGATGATGATGTATGAAGAGCAGATTTTTGGATTTGAAAGTAAAAGTAGAAGAATAATTGGATAACTATAAAGATGACTATGAATTTCCTCCGAAAATTGGTTTGATTTTGTTGAAAGGTGTTTCCCACATTGTCATTGTTCATTTTTTTTTAATATTTAATATTTTAAATTTTGTTTAATTTTTAATATTTTTAAATATATTATTGTAAAGGTTGGGTAATATGAATTTTAAATTCTATCAAGTGATATTCCACCCATTCCACAAACTTTCAATTGGTTTTTCATTCCTTTAATATAATTTTCTCCAATAATGTCAATGTCATTATTTGTAATACACAAACTTGACAATGATTTCAATTTACTGACAGAAAGTGCACCTTCTGAGCTCAATCCATTTTGGGCCACATCTAGGAATGTTAATTTCTTCAATTTACTTATCTCTTTCATCCCCTCATCTCCAACATAATTGAATCGAATATTGAGATAGGTCAATTCTTTCAATTCTCCAATACATTTTGCCAAATCTGGAGTTACATGATTGTATCCAATATTTAACAATCTTAAATTTTGCAGCTCACCTAAGCATTTCACAGAGCTGGCATGGAATGTGTTTGATTGAATGTCCAAAGAGGTCAATAATTTGAGTTTACATATAGAATCGATTCCATCATTATGTATTTCATTGCATCCAACATTGAGTTCTGTTAAATTCTCCAATTGACTAATTAATTTGGCTCCAGCTGTATTGATATTATTATAGCTCATGTTAAGGAATGTTAAATTTTTCAAATTTGTGCTTATTGATTCAACACCTTCGATACCCAATGGATTTTTACAAATGTCAAGATAGGTCAATTGACTCATTTGACTGATTGACTTGGCACCTTGATTGCCAATATGACTTGTTCCAACATCAAGCTTTTTCAGCTTTGTCAATTGACTTAAAAGTGCAGCTCCTTCATTTCCTATTTGATTTCGGCTAATACTCAGTGATGTTAGATTTTCCATGATGGAAACAAGATTCGAAACTGTTGATCCACATCCATGTACTTGTAACACCTCGATTTGATTCAAAAATTGACAATTTGAATCCATCAGACTAAACATTCTCTTGTTTAAACTTAGTGAAAGTTTCAGTCGATTTTTAATAATTCGGAAGAATTGTTTTGAAACCAATAAATATTTCAATACATCACACGATTCAAGATAATTGAAAATTTCATAGCAAACATCATCGGAAAATACTTCATCTTGATTTAATTTAAATATTTACAAGATTTTAATATATTAAAAGTTTAATAATTATTAACGAAAAGGTGTTTACTTACCACTTGATCGTCGTCTTGTTGTCATTAACATGATGTGTGAAGATTTTTCAATTTTTTTGGATTTGTATTTCACATTGTGAAATTAGAAAATTTAAATTTGTTTGATGAAAATATTAAGGATTGCGTAACAATTATTGTTATTTCAATTAAATTATTTAAAAATAGTTAGAGGTGATGGAGTTGTTGAGTTTTTCGAGAACTCGTTTGTAGGTTTTTCCAGCTCTTTCGTATCCCATTTTGGCTGAGGTTTCGAATAATTTGATTGCCTCCATTTGATTTGTATCGAGATAGTAACCACCCTGATAAAGACAAGCCATAATATAGATGTACAAGGGAGAACTAGGATTGGCTTGACATTGTGCAACGAGAGGTTTCAAAACTGTAAAGGCCAAATCATGATATTTCTGTTTACATGCCAACTTTCCACATTTATAATATCCGAAAGGTATCAAAAAGTTTGGAGTGCAAGATGCTTTGTAATAATCGATAGCTCTGTACACATTTTGTTTGTATCCACCTTTTCCCTTCTCGAAATAATATCCCTCAATATAAGAGATATAATATTGAGCTTCTGGATATGTATCTTTGGTTTTAGTGAGACATTCCATAGCTTGTGTGTAATGTTTCTCATAAAAGTACTCTAAACCCAATTTGAATAAGTAAGATTGTTCGTTTGTCTGTAGGAATAGAGAGGTAAACTTGATGGCAGCCTCCAGATCTTTGAATTTGCCTTTCACTCCACTTATGCACATGAATGCAAGTCCAAAGATTGCGTTCTTGTTACCTCTTGAAACACCTGCCTCATAAAACCGTTTTGCATCCTCTCCATTAGCAAAAAATTGATCACTCCTATAAAAATCTCCCAACTTGGTAATTATATCTGTTGTCTTTTCAGAAATATTGTCAAATAATAATTGCAATAGTCCATTATTTGCATCCAATATTCCAATAAAGTATAAAGTATCTAGCATGGGGTCAGTAAAATTGATTTGATTGTGTCCATCCTCCTTCTTAACTAGATCAGTTTTGTTACCTGAATCTCTCAGTATCTCAAATTCTTTTCTATAAATTTCCATGCCCTTCTCAAATCCATTTTGATCTTTAGCCCGTTTCGAAACTCTTGTGTATCGATAGAGAAAGTTAGAATTGTTTAAATGTTTCTCAAAATATGATGCAGCACTTTTGAAGTTATTTAGGCATACCTCATAGATGTGTCCAATTTGAAAATGAGCTTCTTCTTTTTCAAATCTCTCTAAGATTCTGTAATAATAAATAGCTGTTTTGAAATCCTGTGGTAAAACAAGAGGAACTCCTTCTTGATAACCTCTAGCCATTTTCTTGATTGCCCTAACATTATTTTGATTTGCTGCCTTTCTATAATAGTCGTAGGCCTGTACCCAGTCTTTCTCTACTCCATGACCATTTTCAAATGCCATAGCAACATTAAGAGTGCAATTAGGAACATCTTCAGCTCCCTTTAAATAATTCTCAAAGGCTGTTTTGTAATCCTTTGCAACGTATCTTCCCTTGTAATACATGTATCCAATAAACTCATAAGCCTTTGGCTCATTTTCACTTGCAAGTGTAAAGAAGTGAAAGGCCTTTTTGTAATCTTGGAAATCTTTGTTTGAGTAAAAGAATGTTGCAACGTCAAAATATGAATGTAAATGAAGTCTATTAAAACAATAATAGTACTTGTTCTTATCCGATTCCCAAAAACTAAAGCTTCCAACAACAATCTTAAAGTCTGGATGAAAGGAATCGAATAAATAGCCAATATAACCAGTACGGTTATTCATAACATCCAACAATCTCAAATTCTTTTTTAAAAGATCAATGAAATTGCTATCCAAAATATGTCTAAAATCTTCATAATTTAATGCCAGTGCTTGTAACACTAAAGTTCTCAAATTATTAAATTTACAAAGGGTCAAAAATGTAATCAACTCTTCTTTGGCTCCTTCAATTTCTCCATATATTGACATATTTACAACATTAGATTCATAATTTAACATGTTTGAAAATTTAAATCCACAATTTACACAAATAATTGTCTTGCATTCTCTAAAAATCACTCTGGTTTCTCCTTCAGTAAATCTTTCCATCACGAATAGAAATTCACGTACACGTGCCTGATAATTTCTGAAAATTTCTCGGCACCTAGTCGATACCAATGAAAATCTAATCACTTCCAAATTATCCAAATATTTTAATATGTGTTCACTAAAAACATCCGAGTCTATTTCATGCAATAGTCTATTTGTTTCAGAAATAATTTTTCGTTGTTTACCAACTGGTGGCAAATAACGATCATCTGATTCGGAATGATCGCACGAGTCTTCTCTTCTTGTTCTCTTTGAAAGCATTTTTTTGTAATTGATCAAAAAACAAACAAATTTTAAATATTTAAAATATTATTGGAATTCTTGAAGGTGTTGTTTGCCATGTTCATTACAGTTCATTAATAATAAGCAACTGGTTCATTAATATTACTTGTTTTTATTGCTTTTACATTTTAATGTTCCAATTCTTTAAGTGTTGGATAGTAGACACCTTCTTCTGGAACCCAAACAGTGTTAGAGTTTGATGAGGCAACACTTGTAACTTCAAATTGACCAGGAATTGGATGACCATATTGCATGTTATGGGAGTGGAGATACTTTCCAGTATCGACGTGTTTAAATCTAATTCCTTCGCCCTTTTCCAATTCAGAAGAACTATTTCCACTAACCAATTCAACAATCCAGTTATCACCAGTATCTTGTCCTTCATAACAACTGACTTCTTGTTGTCTGGAGAGAGGTGAAATGTGAAGATGAGAGTGTAATCTAGCTGATGTTTGAGCATGTTCCAATCTGATAACAGTACCTTGTTTAAGGACTGTACCTTGTGGACATTCCTTAAGATCACTCTTTCCTGATGGATTGTATGCCGATTTAATTACCCAATAACTATTTTCATCACCTTCTCCTGGATAGCAAGTAATTGATTGTTGTCCACTTCCACTACCATATTTTACGGCATGACTATGTAATCTACAAGCCATTCCTTTGTGTCGTAATTTAATAATACTTCCACATGTAACTTTAATATTTTTTGGTTCCGGTGTTTCTTCTTGAAGTGTGATATCATCATCATCGTTGGATGCTTTCACCCGATCGATAACGAGACACAAACTGGCGACTATCAATAACAAGCCAAAAAGTACAAGTAATTGTTTGTTTTGCATTTTTTTTCTTGTTGATTTTTCATTTATCAAACACGTGTTCATCATCCTCTTCGGAATATTGAATTTTATTGGATAATAGAATTCTCTTTTTAATAAATACAAACTTAGAGTTGTTATTATTGTTAATTATTATTAATTGCTATTATGTGAGGAACTATTTATTAAATTTAAATAAAAAAATGATAAACAATCAAATGGTGGAGGAAAATCAAGCCTTTTCGGGATTGGTTTTGTTCGTGAGAAAGATGGGTAAAAAATTAGCCTTTCTAAAGGTGCTCACTCTTGGTCAATGTGATGATGAGAGTATTATTCAAAACTCTACAAATGTTACTCTTTTGCAAGAAAATCAGCAATGTTTGAATTATTATTCGAATTTGGTGGGTTCCGTGACAAGAGTGACGAGACAATTAATGATAAAAGGACAAGAGGATTGGGTGAAGAATATTCGTGTTGGAGATTGGATTGAAGGAACTCTCACTAAGGATTTGTTAAATGATAAATCTCCTCCAATTTTGCAATCATTCTCACACTTGGAAAATTTCAATAATTGGACCAATGATTCATTCACAATGTCATTATTAAATAATTTGAGAGATTCATTTACGGAAGAGGAGGCCATCTCTGAAAATCATCAGCAATCCAAAAAGAAGCTCTGTAAAAGTTTTAAATTGGGAACCGAATGTACTGACAAGAATTGCGATAAGAGACATTTCTTTATTAATGAGCAGGAACGAGAACAAAATTACAGAGATGAAAATGACCCATATTGTGGAGTGAATATTAATCCTCTCAAGTATGTAATTCATAAGAAGGAGAAGAAACAAAATCCACTTGCAGACCTTAAAGAATCACCATTTGCAAATGCAGACCTTGTGGACTCTACCCCATTCAACCCAGTTCAGAAAATGGATAGAACAAGAAGGGCTCAAATATTTGCCAAATATCTTGTCGATAAATTTGGTTTGGATAATTTAAAGAAGGGATGTGGAGTTTTGGATGTTGCTGGTATGTTTTTTCATCAAAACTGTTCGTTCTTCTGTTCTTAATTATTTCAGGTGGAAAAGGAGAAGTTTCATACTATTTACTAGCTGATTTTGGAATTCAATCAACAGTGGTTGATCCCAGACAAGCCTCCCTCTCTGAGAAACAATTATCAAAATTGAATTCCCTCCAATTAGAAGTGAAATACATGAATGAATATTTTACAAGTCAAGAAGAAGAGTGGAAAGAAGATTTCAAAACACTAGTTCAGAACTGCTCCTGTATCATTGGGCTTCACCCAGACCAAGCAACAGAACCAATCCTAGATGTTTCACTTAAATATCAGAAATCATTTGCCATCGTTCCATGCTGTGTATTCCCTTCTCTCTTCCCTGATAGAAAGCTTTCAAGTGGTGAAAAAGTTGTCAATTATGCCTCATTCATTTCTTACCTTTTAGAAAAAGAACCATCCCTTCTCCAACTCGATTATTTACCAGTCATGGGTATGAACAAGATCATTCTTCATAAACCAGAACATGAACAACGATAATTTATTTCATTCTCACTTCTTCATCATATCTACTCCAATTCATTGACCTTTCCTCTCATAATCGTTACTTGAAACAAATAACCTAGTTTTTTAACACTTTGGCGCCAAAACTATCCGTGACAAAAAATTAGAAAAAAAAATGCACTCACCAAATTCTTCAACGCTTTCCTCTTCATCAGCCATTCCCTCACCTTTACCTTCTTCCTCCAGCTCCTCTTCATCATCATTCTTCTCCTCCTCCAGCTCGGATTCCATCAAAGTCTGTGTCAGAGTACGTCCACTCAACGAAAAGGAAAGACTGAAAAACTCACAATCCGTCTGGCGAACCACCAATAATACAACCATCTATAGTGTTTCATCACAAGTAAATAGCAATAATAATAATAATAGCAATGGTAATTCATCGAACAATAATAATAATATTGGTAGTAGTAGTGGTGGTAATTTAGGGATTAATTCAAATATGATGATTCCGATGGTTCCATCGAGTAGTGATGTTAGTTATACGTTCGATCATGTCTATGATCAGAATAGTACTACAGATTGTATCTATAATGATATGTGTAAGCATATTGTGACCTCTTCTGTGAGAGGATATAATGGAACAATATTTGCCTATGGACAGACTTCATCTGGTAAAACATTTACGTAAGTACTTTCGATTCATAATAAGTTTCTGATAGATTAATAATGCTACTAAATTGTTCAAAAATTTGAATGTTTGTGAATATTTTGTGATTGTTAAATTCAGTATGAAGGGAACAAGAGAAATACATGGTATTATTCCACTCTCAATCAAGGATGTATTTACTACTATCAGTCAAACACAGAGTCGTAGATTTCAAATTAGAGTTTCGTATTTGGAAATTTACAATGAAGTCATTAAGGATTTATTGGATCCAGAAAATCAAAATTTAAAAATCAGAGAAGATTTTGTCAATGGAAAGGGAGTCTATGTTTCTGGAGCTAAAGAGGAAGAAGTAGCATGTATGGAAGACATGCTAAAACTCATGGAAAAGGGTGAGCATTATAGACATTTTGGAAATACAGCCATGAATGATCAGAGCAGTCGATCCCACACCATATTTAGGATTATGATTGAGTCAATTGATGGTAGTATAGCAAAACAAATGGTCGAGGAAGAGGATTTTGATATCTATACAACAAATTCAGAAGTTCTCTTCTCAACATTGAATCTTGTGGATTTGGCTGGTTCTGAACGAGTTCTCTACACACAGGCACAAGGAGATAGATTGAGAGAGGGTGGCCATATTAATAAGAGTTTACTCACTCTCGGTAATGTTATTGCCAAACTCAGTGAAGGAAATTCGAGCCACATTCCATACAGAGATTCAAAACTCACAAGAATTCTCTCTAACTCTCTTGGAGGAAACTCAAAGACTGCCATCATTTGTACAATAACACCTGCCTCACAACACTTTGAAGAAACTCACTCCACTCTCAAATTTGCCAACAGAGCAAAGAGCATCAATAATCAAGTTACAATCAATCAAATTATCAATGAAAAGGCCCTCCTCAAGAAGCTGAAACAGGAAAATCTCGATTGGAAAAACAAATTCCAAGAACGAGTTAATGGTATTGAGGATGAGTTACATAGATCAGAGAGGGAACGAGATGAAATTGTAAAATCTTATGAAGAAAAGATTGCCCTCCTTCAAAAACAATTGGAAGAAAAGAATCAATTGGACGACACCATCTCCTCTCTCAGAAAAGCTCTCCTAGATAAGGAAAAAGATTTAGAATGGATTGAAACAGTGTCAAACAATGAAAAACAACTCTCGAGTCAATTAACACTCGAAAGAAATAGTCTCCAACAAGAAGTTAAAAGACTTTCTGAAGAGCACTGCAATAATCTCTCCAAAGTCAAGGAAGATCATACCAAGGAAATTGAAAATCTCACTCTCCAACACAAGACCAGTATGCAAGAATTGGTTTATCAACATGAGCTTGAAATACAGGAGCACAATCGAATGTTAACTCAACAACTCGAAGTAGACTACCAAGAGAAGCTGGACTCTATTGTAGAAGATTTGAAATCAGAACATGAAAGAGAGAAGGAATCTCTCATCTCTGTTCATAGCCATGCCTTACAACAAGTTCAATCTTCTATCAGTGAAAGTGAAGCTTTAGAATTCCAAACAACCATTCAATCCCTTCAAGATAATATCAATGAGTTGATTTCAACAAAGGATGAATTAGAACTCAATTTGGATCATTCCAGAAATCAAAATTCACTATTATCCAAAGAATATGAAACACTCTCCCATATGATAGAATCCCTTAAAGAACAAGTCGAAGAAAAAGACTCTATCATTTCAAATCACCAAGAGCAAATTGAGGAATACAAACGTACTTTGGAACGTGTCGATGAGGAATTGACACTTCTCAAAGAGCAACAAATTGATCAACTAGAAATTGATCACCTCAAAGATACTGTGCAATCATTGACTGAAACTTTGGAAGAGAAAGATAAGGATATTGAAAAGTTACAATTTGATTGTGAAATGTACAAGTCAGCTGTTTCCAATCAAAATACAAATAACTTAGAAGAAATAGTTAACGAAAAGAATGCTCACATTTCAAAACTGGAACAAGAAGTAGAAATGAAAGAACGAACATTTAAAGAGGAAATGGATGAAGCCATTGCCAGAATACGAGAACTTGAGCAAGAAAAGAATGCAATCATTGTTGGAACCACCTCTCAATTGGAACAAATCAATAAGGTTACAGTGGATAATGAACGTCTCACCAAGGAAATTAAAGAGCTACGATCTAAAATAGAATATGGAAAGGCTAAATCCCAACAACTTATCGAGGAAAGAAAGAGAAAGGAAAATCCAAACCTCGTAGACCATCCGTACTATCCTAAAACTCCAAATTCTGACTTTAAAAAGCTCAAGATGGATGATGAAAATAAGGAAAATAAATTTAATTAATTTTTAATTTTTAATTTTTATTGTTGTGTAAAGATAACCATCAATAAGATGAAATAAGTTTACATTTTGATTTTCATTAAACAAAACAACCCTATGGTTTTTATGATTTACAGTTTACCTAAAAATTAGTGATTTTATCTGGCCGAAGGCTTATTCGTCAGATTCTTCTTCATAGTAGTGAGTCAACCATTCACGGTGAGCAGCTTCCAATTTTTCAGATTGTGGGGTGGAAACACCAATTTCTTCCAATTCGTACAATCTTTCAATGAACTTGCTTCTTTGATACATCCAATCTCTCCAGTTTTGAACTTGGAAACGCAAAGTCAAACCCCAGAGAGTGAAACCAACCATCAATCCGACGAAGACCTTTGAACCCATCTTATTCTTCAAGAAACCATAGTGATAAGCAGTACCCTTTCTCTTTTGTTCAATGAGCTTCTTGGCGGCTTCTTCACCGAACAAAACAGCTTGGTTGCCTTGCAATTTAGCAGCCAAAGGCTTTTCGAATTGAATGGTCAAACCTTGCTTCAACCACAAATCACGGACCTTTGGATCATAGGCAGCAGCGTCTTGCCAACCACCAATGACAGAGTCACCTCTACCAATAGTATTGTTGAAGAGTTCTGGTGGAATAGCCAAAACAACACCTCTTGGGTTAATATTAAGTTCCTTGCTAACAACACCCCAATAACTATTTTCAACAGTCTTAGATGGATCCCATAAATCAGCTCTCAATTTGTTCAAAGCATCACGTGGGTTGGAGAAGTCAATATCAGTCTTTTCTTGAAGAACATCAATGATCTTGTGAATTTTATCTTGGATAGCTTGTTCATTGTGAACAGAGTATGGAGTAGCTTCCAAAGCAGCAGCGTTAGCAAAACTAACAGTGTTATCAATGGTGGTGAGAGCGTTACCATCAACGTTGAAGGCAGCGAGTTGTTCGGCAATAACCTTGTCGACTGGCTTCAAAGAAGCTTCGTGCTTGGCGTATGATTCAGCACAAGCATAATCATCTTCAGTATTTCTGATGGCGTCTTCACCCTTGATTCTTCTTTCCTCTTCGTATCTGTTGAAAAGGTTGTAGAGTCTAGCGAACATTTTTTGTATTTTTTTTCTTTCTTTGACCCAAAAAAGAAAAGCGTAGGCTTTAAGCGCATAAGTTGACTCTTACAACTGGCTTCTTGCTAGCGTTAAAAAAAGACCAAATTTAGACATGTTATAAAAATATTCTCCAGAAGGAACCTCAACAACATGTTGTCTAGCTCTTTATTATCATCATTGCAGTGGTAGGATGACAATTTGCAATGATCTTTGAAGTTGTCATTTCACCATTGCTCCTTCACGGAAAGAATAATCAATTCGTCACACTTTAAAAATAATTTAAATTGATGATGATAATGTTGGACTGTAATTTTCGGTCCTATTAAAAACAAATAGTCATTAGGATTTTAAATTTAAACACTATACTTTGGAATTATGATTGTAATATTTTCTGATGGCACAATTTATGGATTTAATATTTTAATTAAATTATTTGATGGTGATGATGGAAATATTTACACAAAATTAATGGTCACTGATTTTTCAGCCTTCTCTATGGATTGTTCATATTCATTTAATTTTGGAAGGATGCTATTTCTTCTACTCTTGTTTCTTCTCATGGCATCGAGAGAATTTTCCGAATTTTCATCAAACAAGTCATCCTTCTTTGTTAGGATAAACATATTGATATAACTTTCTGCAATTTCTGGAGGTAGCCTCTTTCTGATATTTTCATTAGGAAATCGTAAGATTTGTTGTGAATCGATGGAGCTCCAAACAGATGTGTCTGACTGTTGAATCAGGTCTGATCTGTCACGTGCAGAATAAACCAGGAGTTTACCACCAGGTTTTAATATTCTTGCTGCCTGTGAGTAGAATCTCGATACATTGTCACAAATACTGAATCTGATGTCTTGCATGGAGCATGACATTGAATCACTCAATGCCTTGTCAATTATGAGGTCAAATGATTCAGAATCGATAGCTCTCATAGTACAAGCATCCATGCAGTGGTCTGTGGAATTTTAAAATTGAATTTCAAAACTAGAATTACAAATTACTACTTACATTTGATGCAAGTTCCATATTTTTCATGTACCTTTCTCATTCTCTTAATAATTACCTCTGAATAGTCTGTACAAATTATATTTTTAAATCCACTCAATACTAGCTGTTTCCCCAATTCTTTATAATTGATATTTCAATATTTAAAATATATATTTGTTAAATTTAAATAATATTTTTAAATTATATGAATAAGATGATTAAAATCAAATTAAGAAAACAAACATACTCGAATTTCCACACCCTGGTATCATTATTTTCATATTATAATTCTTTAAATGTGGTAAAAGAGATTCTTTGAGCTGGGTAAAAGTCAAATGCCAATCATAGTACAATTCTGCAATTCTTTCTTCATATCTACAATTCCAATAATCTCTTCCATTTCTGAATTGAAAACTCGAAAATAGATGAGCATTATACTTTTTCCTAATCTTTTTAAGATCAGCTTCTGATGGTTCCATGTGGGCCCATTCTCTTTCCTCCTGTTCCTTCACTTGTTTCTCATCCACAAGAGTAATGGGTTCTGTATAGTCGGGAGTTTTTGATCGTTTGTCAACAATTGATTCAATAGTATCTGCTTGACTCAGAACAGAGACAGCCCTATTCGGGTTTGTTGCAATGATGAGAGGAGCACTGTGATCAGAGAGCTGTTGTTTTTCATCCGAAGTGTTGTTATCATTAGTAACATTATTATTCGATCCATCAACAGGAACATTATTGTCATCATCATCAGCAGGAGTGTTTGTGATAGTGGTAGACATTTGTTTGATAAATTATAATTCGAAAATTACAGTAAAATTCGATGAAAGAAAGGACATATGAAGAGTACTCTATCTCCAAACATTTCCCAATATGCTTAATAACCTACCCTTGAATTGTTATTGTACAATCGAATGGGTTCCGTCGAATTGAAAGAAGACCTTCTCGATGATGCATTCGACCTTAATGGAGCAAGTGGCATTGTTAAACATCAATGATCATTAACAAGAGAGAGTGAGTTAAAACGATCAAGAGGAAGTTTGTTTTTTCTTTGTTTTGAGAATTTGATATTTGGAAGACGCTCACACAGCTCATCTACGACAGATCAGAACATGTATTGTGAAATTAACCATAAAATTTAAACAAGCCTCTTGGCTTTGCCTCAATAAGCTTGGGCAGAGAAATTTGCTTCCTTCGAAAAATATTTGAAGCTCCTCATATCAAATAAATATTGAAAATAAAAACATCATCAGCACAAGGCTTGAAAATATATTGTTTTTATTATCATCAAATAATTTATTGAACAATAACATCATCATCGTTGATAACCTACCAACAACAACAATTAATAGTAGTAGTAAATAGACAACGGAATGAGAGTAGTAACAGGAACAGACACTGGCCTTATGAAGGTTGTTGATGTGGTGAAAGGAGAAGTTTTAATAACCATTGGAGAACAAAAGAAAGGAAAAGGATTGAAAAAGATACAATGGGCTTCAGAAACCAATGATACTGAAGTTGTTTCACTCTACGATGATAGTCAAATTGATTTTTATTGGATTAGTACTGGACAACGTAGATTCTCCATGGTTTCATCACTCAATAACATTCAAGGCATGTATTGTGAAACTACATCGGAAGATACAAGAAATGTTTATGTGTGTAATAATCAAGGAATGCTTCATATTTATAATTTCCCAATTTCGAAATATAATCTAGTTCAACCATCTGATGATTTCTTGGCCAATCTCGAAAAGAATGAAGATGATGGTTTAGTGAATCAACAATTAGGTAGTGATGAAGATGATGACGGAGATGATGAAAAACCAAAGAAGAGACTCAATCCAACACTCGGATACAAAGTTACAGAAGATGCCCAAACACACAAAATTACCATCGAACCAAAAGTCACAGAATTGAAATTAACAGGAGGAGATGTCAGTACAATGGTAGCTCAACGATTGGATTCCAAGAGACTGGAAATTGCAATTGCAGGAAAGGATAATTTAATGAAGATTTGGGATGTTGAAACACAAAAGTGTGTCTTTAAAGCAAAGAATGTTCCTCACGATCACTTGAATCTTAAACAACCAATATGGGATAATGGTATTTGTTATTTGGGTAGTTCTCATCCAGATAGTGAAAGAATGGAAGCTATGGGAGATGCCTTTGGTAACTTGATTTGCAATAGAACAGCCTACCATCAAGTTAGATATTTCGATAGAAGAGCTCAAGAACGACCAGTCCATCAATATTACTTTGAAGAACACAATTTCACAGCCATGTGTCCATCCACTGTTAATGTTCATGAAGTGGTTGTAGGTACTGCCATTGGTAAAATGTTCAAGTACAACTTCCAAGAGAAGAAGAATAAGAAGATTAATGTCTATAGAAGAATTGCCGGAAGTGTCAGAGACATTAAATTCCATCCAAACAAGAAGGTTGTTTGTTGTGTTTCTGCCGATAGATATTTGAGAGTGTACGATCAAGAGTCGAGACAAATGTTGCACTCCTCCTACTTACTCCAAAGATTGAATTGTCTCTTACTGACCAAGGACAGGTATGTTAACAAGGATGACGAAGATGAGGAGAATAGTGAAGACGATGACGGAATGTTTGGTATGAATATGAAACAAGTTTCCTACGAGGAAGATATTATTGATGAAGATGAGGACGAATCACCAGTTAGAGAACAACCAAAGAAGAGAAAGCTCGCATCTTCCTCTCCATCAGGATCGAAAAAGACATCCTCCTCCGTAGTCAATAAGCTTGATGATATCAAGAATAGAATTAAAAAGTCCAAGTTGAAATAAATATTGCATGTTGAAAGGAAAGCTAGAGTTGTTTATTGTGCTCCAATTTTTTCGTTTTGGTTCGAATTGTTTGCTTTGCCAGAATGGAATTGTGGCTCGAAACTGTTGCAAGCGTGTGAAAGTGGATCCAATTATTACCGTTACGCTTCTTTTGAGTTTACAAAAATTTTAATCTCGCTCTGTTACCGTTATGCGTTTTTAAAATAAAAACATCAAAAATTGCGCTTCAAGTGAAACAACAAATCAAAAAAAAATTCAAAACATCTAATACAATGGCTAGAACTAAGCAAACTGCTAGAAAGTCTACCGGTGGTAAAGCTCCAAGAAAACAATTGGCTTCAAAGGCTGCCAGAAAGTCTGCCAAACAACCATCAACTGGTGGTTTGAAGAAGCCACACAGATATAAGCCAGGTACCGTTGCTTTGAGAGAAATCAGAAAGTATCAAAAGTCTACTGAATTGTTGATCAGAAAGTTGCCATTCCAAAGATTGGTCAGAGAAATTGCTCAAGACTACAAGTCTGACTTGCGTTTCCAATCTAATGCTGTCTTGGCTCTCCAAGAAGCTTCCGAAGCTTATCTTGTTTCCCTCTTTGAAGATACTAACTTGTGTGCTATCCACGCCAAGAGAGTTACTATCATGCAAAAGGATATGCAATTGGCCAAGAGAATTAGAGGTGAAAGAACTTAAATTGATCCTCCGATTTAATCACATGAACAACAAAACACAAACCCTAGGCTGAAGTGAAAACTTCAATTTGTAAATTTATTAAAATTTGAAAATTATTTAATTAATTTGTTATTTGATTTCTTCTTGTTCTTTGGAGTGAGAATGACTTGTTTTACTTCCGATTCAAATGTAAAGTTTGCAAGATATTTAGCAAGGGATGAATCTGATATTTCATCATTATTTCTTTTCTTTTGCATTTCAACAAAGGAGTAAAGCTTGTGCTCTATTGAGATATCCAAACACTTTTGCTTTCTCATCATTCTAATGGATGAAAGAATGGCACTTCTCCTAGTATGCTCAGTGAGGGTTGAGATGGAGAGAACAAAATCAAGCAAGCTAATGTCATCAGCGACTGGCTCAAGGTCTTCAAAGTTGTTTCCAAAATCTGTGGAGAGCATCATGTTGTAATTCTGCAGAGATGGATGAATTGTCATGAGTTCCCACAATGCAGTAATAGATGCAAATCTCAAATTTTCATCAGCCTCGTACATGACTGTCTTTTCCAAGAGTGGAATCATTTTGAAGGAATAACTCTCGCTCAACATGCCAATCATTGTCAAGACATGAATGCATTGCAATTTGTGAGAAACCTCTTTAGATTCTTCCAATACTGTAATGATACATTCAATGAGTCTAATTCTTTCCTTTTGGTTGTTTGCCTCTTCATCATCAATTAGCTCATCATATTCGGACAGATTAAATTCAAACTCAAAGTTAACAATCCTATTGATATTCCTATCGATGATATTCTTATTCAAAGTTTGAACCTCCAGAGCATCCTCTGATGATGTTCTCCCCAAAGTAAACACATCCTGAATGAGAATCTGAACCATCTCCCTCACAACAATCAATATTGCCAAACTCTTATTCATCACTGATTTAAACCTAGCAAAACAATGACACAATATCAAATTCAATCCCTCAAGCATATTCTCCACATCTCTATTACAACAATTGATGAATAATATTTCCAAGCACAAGGACAAGATCTTCCTCTCCCGAGCAGCAAGGCTAGTATTACAATTAATTTTCAAATTCAAATTGAATTGATAATAATTGGAGAGGAGGGAATTCAAATCCAAGAACCTCTCCAGAATCAGCCTAACAATCTCTTCAATCTTCTCCTTCCCGACATGATGATTCCTATTCACCATCAAAAAACCCTTCATCACCAAGAGTAAATTTTCAAAGAGGCTTGTTGAGTTTTCACCATCCCTAATACTTTCCCACATTTCTGCAATGGATTCGATGGAGCAATCAAAATAATCGAACAGCTTTTGAAAATCTTGCTTTTCAGTGTTGTATTCGCAAAATAAGGCTTGAAGGTAGAGTTTACCAAATCGTTGACTTTCCATTTTTTTTAAATTTGAGAGAAAATTATGAATTGATTAAGGAAATTTGTTTTTGTTACAATGAAGGTTTTTGTTAAAGGTGGTTATAATGAAGAGATGAAACTTTGTATGAAGAATTGTGAAAATACGAAACTTAACGAAATAGTGAATTTAATTTTTGAGATGAGCAAATTTAAGTTACTTTAGTATTAACCGTTTTCATCATCTCATTGTATGATTAAGGGTGCTGTTCTTCCTTCTCAAACTTTCATTTTACAAATTAAGGAATTTCTTAAAAAGTAAAATTGGCGCCACATTGGTAACCAATCTCAAAAATAACAGTTATAAATCCAAAGTCATAAAAAATGTTCTCTTTCAATAAGGTTTCCATCAACTCTACAAGATTTACCTCCTTTCTACTGCTCTTGTTTATATTTCTTGCTCATCTTTCAATAACCACAACTTTAACTAATAAGGAAATAATTTTGCTTCCTTATTGTTCCTCTGTGGTAGTTTCTCCACCTAGCCAGAGATTATCTTCCAATTCACTCACAATAACCGTTACAGCACCTAACGATATTTGGTAAGTTAACAAACTTTCCTATGTGAAATGTTAAATTTCTAATAAGGTTAATCGTATCGAATCAATATAAACCTCTTCAAAACACCAATGTGGATGCAACAATACTTCTGAGAGCCTACGTTTTCCTCTCAAATCCACAAGGACAAGCCAAATACATTACCTCCGCCTCAATAATATCTTCCACTTCATTCACAGTTCAGTTTACCAATCTTGCAGCTAATGAACATTATGGATTATTCTTATTTGATGGGATGTCCTATTTGGAGGTGGAAACTGGTAGTGCACTTCGATTGGTTCCACTTTCAATCTTGTCAATTCATGAATACTCGACTGGGAGTGCAGCATTTGATTCGTTTAGTCCACAGAATAGTTATGAAAGTTCGATGGGAATGTTTTGTATGTCTCTGGCAGGTAGTTCTCTTCCTTTGAATTATGTTTCACAAGCTGATAATGTGAAAAGTAGTCAAATTGATTCGATTAGTTTGCAATCGAACAAGTTGAAAATGAACGGAAAGTGGAATGGACAAATATTCAATTATCCAATCACTGAATTTGAAGATGGAGGTTATACCTATGAATTATCGAATGAAATTACTGTAAATTTCCATTCACTTTCCAATACTCAACTCAACATTCCAATAACTTTACAGAGATATTTAAGTGCTGCCTTCGAACAAGTCAATGCTCTTGATCATCCAGACGAAACAGCAAGAACAGCAGATCCATCCGAATTAGAATATCTATTCGTTGGATATTCCATGAATTCCTTTACCTACAAAGTTAGCACCGATCCCAACAATTCTCCAGAATGGACACAAAATCTTTCAGATAACTACGCATTAGAAACAGACATCCCAACTCTCATGACCTATCCATACTATCGAGCAGAATTCCACGAGTTGACTTCTGGAAATCCACTCATGACCATCATTATTAAGGATGGAGTTTTGACCATGTCCAAGAAAGTTCTAGGAACAACTTCGATGGAATGTCCAATGGGATCTGTCAGGAATGAAAATCAACACTTTTATCGTGGCTCTACTTTTCATTATATTGCCTATTCGACTATTCATCCAATGTATACTTTTGATTATTCCACTAGAAATTGGAAGTTGAATACCCAAATTGATGTGAGCTCTGCTGATGGAAACTTGGTTGCCAATCTAACAAATTTTGATAATACTCTCTCTACAGAAAGTTCTGATCATTTAGTTTCGGTTACTTTATCAGATAATGTCCTTCAAGATTACGAAACTTTCTTCAATGAACACGTCATCATTGGAAAACCAGATCACCGAACTCCAATCTCTTCCATAACTGACCTAGCTCTCCTCCACATAGACGATCTGGGCAACTCAATCTCCGGTCCTCTCATCACCCAGGAAGACTTTCGTCAGGAACTTGATTGGAATTTTGGTTTTTGTGATGAGAAAGTTGGTTCTCGAATGGGAAATCAATTGTCAAACTTTTTTTCTTCGACTGATTATACTATTGAACAATTGCCAGAATATGGAACGAGATTGAGTTATGAAGGTGGTGTGCAAGTTGTAAATTCTGGGTCAATTGAGATGAAGTTTTCAAATCATGAATTTTTGCAAGATTTCACAATTGAAGTTGACCAATCTTTGTTGAGATATAAGGAGCCAAAGGTTGATTGGTTGAATTTTACGGTAATTCCTGACTTGTCTTCTAACGGAAGAAATGCTACGATTCAAACAGATTCGTATAATAGTGGAGAAGCTGTTGGCGAGTTTAGTGTCGAATTAACTTGTTCGAATCAGATAATGATATTTAATTCAACTGTGCAACTGTTTAGTAATGTTGGTAGCGGTCAGAATTTCACATCTAGATTTGATATTACCAGCGATTTCGAATATTGTAACACTTTATCGATAGTTTCTTCTTGTAATATCAGAATTTCAGTAACCAGACAGGCATTATGGACCAATTTACAAAAGGAACTCAGTACCACAAGAAGTGTCACTATTGATTATGGTTATTTCATTCCAAGATGTCAAATTCAAGTCAATGAGCCTTTCGTTTGGATTGAAACAATGTTATTAGAATCTGCTTATTTTACTCTTAATCAAGAAAGAGGCGAATTCACTAACAATATTTTAGTCACCTTGAAAACCAACAGTTCACAATCAGCATTCAATCCAACAATTAGAGCCTCACTTATTCCAAATATAGATAATCCATTTCACTCAATTGGAGACTTTACTCAAATAATGCAACAAGAATTTGTCACTTTGAATTTTACAATTAAGAGCAGTAACATATCAAGAATTTTATCTGAAAGATCACAAAATACCTTCTATACATTCAATATGAATCTCACTCTATTAGAAACTCATTCTTGTTGGTCAACTGAAGGAAAGGGAGGTTTATTTCCATTTTCCTTCCAAGTTTTATACGAATGTCCTATTGGATACACTGGAATACAATGTGATATTCCAATTTGCTATGGTTTAAACTCAACCAATCCAAATGCATGTTCAGGAAATGGAAATTGCATTTCTCCAAATAGCTGTGTATGTCATGCAAACTATACTGAAGGAAACTGTTCAATTCCTTTGTGTTTTGGAGTGAGGGGAGATAACTCTGAGGTATGCTCTTCGAAAGGCTCTTGTGTCCAAGCCAATGTTTGTGGTTGTGAAGATGGACACACTGGATTGGAATGTGAAATTCCAAAATGTTTCAATATTGCTGCTAATGAGAGTGTTGTATGTTCTGGTCATGGAGATTGTTTTGGCGTGAATAATTGTTCATGTCACGAATCATATTTTGGTTTGAATTGTGAGCTTTCCAATATATTTTCCAATGTTTCGAATAGTTCACTTTCTTTCAATATTTCCACCTCAAATAACGAAACACTTTACGAAAATTCAACTTTTACTTCCAATAGATCAATCGTTAGTGATCAGAATAATACTTTGAACTTCACCGAAAGTATTAGAAATTCAACAATCAATAATTCGAGCATTTCCATTCCTGAAAACTCAAATTCAACCATTTCACAAAACTTTTCAATGGATTCTAATTTAACAAACATGGTTATTGATAATTCCACAACCGAATGCAATAGTACATTACTTACAATGTTGAACAAAACTATTTCTTCAAATAATATTTCGTCTAATTGTTCAGGTTGTGAATTTGCAAATGAAACATTAATTGGCAATGTGAGTGAGATTGTTAGAAACACTTCCAATTATACATATCCAAATAATACAGCTTCTAATGAAGGTATTTCTGCAAATGACAGTTTATCTTATTGTTCGAATGGCTTGGTAAACGAAACAATGACTAATTTAACAGTTATTGGAAATGAAACTCTCATGACCAATAACAGTACATCGAGCATGAATTCAACTTCTATTGGAAGCAATAATTTGACTCTTTCAAACGAAACTCTTGTCGATATGCAGAACGGAACTAGCTTGAATAGTTCTAATATGGAAAACAATACTTCCACAATTTTGGGAAGGAATGAGACCTTAAATGAGACAATTTATGTCAATTCAACAAGTATTCTTTCAAATGAATCTGTTATAACAAATGAAACCTTAACCAATCAACAAAGCAACTATACTTCCAATTTAGGAAATTACCATAACAATACTAGTCTCAATACCACCCTAAACCCAACCAATTTAACACTCAATGCTTCAACAGTAGCCAACAATTCATCAGAAAACCATTTCAATTTCTCAATTCCAGTTTCTGAATGGTCATGTAACATGACCACCAACATATCCAACCAATGTTCTGGAAATGGCCAATGCACCTCATCCAGAAACTGCTCATGCAATGATGGTTTTAGTGGCCAGCAATGTCAATTCATCATTCCTTCTCCAATTTGCTCTGGAAACTTTATCCAAGTTGAAAAAATCATTAACAAAGATCAATCAATTTATCTGGAAAGATTAATGATGGACAAAAAGTGTCAGAAAACAATTCCTCTCATGACATATAGAGAAGTGCTGTTGGAGAATGTTACCTATAGTGGAATGAATTTGAGTGATATTGTCAAGTTGTATTCAGTTTTTGTAGATTCGAATGGAAATAAGCTTATTTCATTCGATTCTCGTTTATTACTCGAAAAGAAAGATATGCTGACAGTTTGGAGAGTTGATTCACAAGGGTCTTCCACTTCCAAATTGACCATTCCTATCAATTATGGTATTCACAGTGAGTCGACTGGTTCAACATTTGGTTTAATCAAATTTGTTAATCAAAATAATGAGCTATTTGCCATAACTATGAAAGATGACAGTTCTATAATTGCTGTTTTAAAAGTAGATTTGGAAAGAAAGCAAGCAAATTTATTATTTGATTTTGAAAATGAACTTCTTACCTTTTCGAATATTGTAAATGGAAATCAAGTTTACAATCCAATTACAAACAAGACTATTTTCTCAGTTATTGTAAACTCAAATCAATCCAACTCTTACCTTATTGAAATAGACCTATCAAGTGATCAGAAAAAAGTGTCAGAATTGAAAATTCCTCAGTTGACCATTGACAGTTCACTTTCGCTTCTTCTTACAAATCCAACAAGTGGTGAACAATATTTACTATCAAGTGGACAAACAGAAACCACAATAAGTTCCATTCAACCAAATATAGAATCTGAAAATGTCACTTTTACAATTTTGGCATCTGATTCTGATTTTACAATTTCCAAATCGGATACTGTAATTGTTGAGGAGAAACAAGACGAAAGTGAAAGCAAGGTTGTGATTCTTAATGTTGATACTGGTATTTCACTCATTGTTTCAACGAATCGATTAGTTTCTAATAGAGAAATCTTTTCAAAAAGTTCACAAAAGGTAATTTTTGAAAATCCAAATATTTTGTCAATTATGTCAAGTTCAAATTTGGACTCAATTTCACTTTCCATTTCTTCCATGTCAACTTTTAATGTTCCAATTGCTAGCTCAGTTCAAATACAAATTGAAGGAAGGTTGACTTTGACAGATGTCATTTCGTTTATTGTTTTTAAACATGAAGAATCTGATTCGATTATTGAAGAATTACCAATTCAGACATTGAATAGTCGTTCATTAGATTCGTCTTTATACTATTTCACTACGAGGGATGTTTCGAATAGTTTACCTAAACAACTTTTTAATTCAAAAACATTCAAGGTGAAAGTTTATATCAAATTGTTGACGAATGATTTAATTGGAAATCCAATTTATTTTCCTACAAATATGGAAATTACCATGTTTAGATTTAAATTGGAAAATATTTCGCCAAAATTTGGTTTTTATGGAAATGAATTAATTGTTGAATCTTCATTTATTCCAATTCAAAGTTTAATCTATGTGAATTTAAAGATTACTGAACTTTCGAATAGTGTAATGACTATTCAGTGTAAAGTGTTAAATCTTACACATTGCAAATTTGATATTCCATTAATAGAATCTGTGGATACAATGGTGCAAGTCAAGTTATCAATCACTAATCTTGGATTAGAAACTGTATACGATTCTTTCCATTCTTTCAGATATTTTGATCCATCCATGGTAAATGTCAAAGATTTGACACATTTTGACATTTCTATTACTTTCCCAGATATTCCATATGTAAATTCTTCAATCAAGCCATTAATTTCATTTATTCCATCTAATGAAGGAACTTTGTTATTATTCGAAATGAACAAAAATGAAGTTTCGTCTAATAATTCAGCAACTTGTGGAACTGAACTAACTCGACAAATAGTTGGATCCTCCGATTTGTTCAACATTTCAAATTCAATTTCGTTTGATGTGAAATTGTTAACTTTTTCAAATATCGAAAATGGAAATTTATTTGAAGTTTGGATTTCAAAAAGTCAAAACGCAACATTCTTTGCTTCCTTATCACTTTCGAATAGCATTCAAGAATTAACAATTGGTCAGCTCAATATCACTCGAGATTCTGAACTTGTCAAGAAATCAGTCAATTGTCAGTTTAAATCGAATAGATTGTATCACTTGACGGTTCTTGTGCAAGAATTTAAAATTTCATGGGAATTGAAAGATGTAGAACTGAATGCTGTTGAATGTTCAGCTCAATATTCAAAAGATAATTCCAAATTACTTTCGAATAATGGAAATGTGAAAGGATATCAAGTTGCTATTGGTCAAAGTTTCGAATGTAGTCAATTAGTTTCAGATACTGCGATTATTCCAACATTAGCTTTGAGTGGAATGAAGGAAGTTTGTGTTTCTTGTAAAATATTGAATTTCCTGTCTGCAGAAAAGGAAATGTCAATCGATTCCTTTTTAGGAGGTTTGATTGGTGGCGTGGGAGGTTTCTTATTACTTTCATTGACAGTTTCCTTGATTATTTGTTGCATTATTCGAAAGAAACGAATGAAAACATACAATTACGTCTACCATTCCAGTAGAAACTTGGAACGAAACCAGACAATTCAAGATTTATTCGCAAGTGCTTCTCCATTGGGTGCTTCTGAGGATTTCGATATTATAGATGAACATCCTTCTTATTTCGTCTAGAATAAACCAAGAACATTAAACTTGATTTGTTTTTTTATTCGATTATTCTATCGGCAGGATTAACACTTGTATCCAACAATTCCTGTTCCAATTCTTTACGCATTTCACTTTCTTTCATCACATCTTTCTTTTCTTCTTCATCTGAAACATATGATTCTCCCTGTAAATCACTGGCCAAATGTTCATGCCCATGACTGACATCTTGCATTTTAGGAATATGAGCTGCCTTAGACAAATATAGTGAAATACTATGTCCAGAATGAAGAAAATGGCTTGCCTTATCAAATATAATATACAAGTGAATGAAAATTTCAATCATTTCGACTGCAAATTTTTGCTCGAGAGATTTGGCGCCAACTTCTTTTGCATTTTCATGTCCACTTTCTTCTTTCAATTCTTCAACCAAATAATAGATGTGATTACAGGTTGTGAATACTGAATAAACGACATAGGTAAAGAAGATAAAAGCTTCGATCCAGTTGATCCAAATTAAGAGTTCCTTTCTCTTGTAAACACAGTATAATTCTCTGAGATATCTTTCAGTGAACATGATCATGAGAAGTGCCATATATGTATAGGAAATAACAAGTAAGGATTGACTAAGTGTAGTGTCATAGTAGGTGAGATCTTCCTTTCTTCCCAAAATGATTGAGTTTGCTTGAACATAGGTAATGGAAAAGATCTTTAAATTGTTATTAAATATTCCAAATTAAGAGAAGTAATAGTACTAACCTTTAACATTGAATAAATGTACATTCGGAGACGAACATTTCCCAATGTCCACTTATAAATCTTATTAAGCACTCTCTTAATATTTGCCCAGCTCCTTACGAAGGTCGATGGATTTTGATGATTAGATTCAAATTTCATATATTGTGAGGATCTTATCGAGGGATGATGATGATGACGATTATTCTTATAATAGTAATTATTAGCAACAGTTGATGATGATATTGTTGATACTGTAGAGAGAGCTAAATTTCTATTACTGCCTCTTCTTATTGGATGAACAATTGCACTCTCTTGCTGACTACGATCATTCTCATCATATTGTACTTGTTGTTGCTGGCGGTGAGGGAGCATTTTGTTTTTTCTTTGATATTTGTGGGCCTGTAACTTGATTCCTTTTGTTTGCGGAAACACAATAATAAAAATCTTCTTGGATTATTAAGGTCAATCAATGGCTCTAGAGGAAATAGTTCTCATTAATAATATATTATGCGAAAATGTTCGGAAAATGTTACAACCTTAATATTGAAGGAAATTAATGTGTTTATACAATTATTTAACAACATGCTGGTTAAATATTCCTCCTAATTTCATATTCCTTTTTTTATGACTGAGTTAGAGAGTAAGCATGATAATTGTGGAAATAGAAATGAGGATTATGTTCAACACTTGATCAGAGAATGAAGAAGGTGCAGAGTTGACTGTTTTTGTGGAGTTTCTTCCTGCAATTACTAGTGATTTAACATATGGATTTTCATTGTTGAAATTTCCAACTGGGAAATAATTACACACAACGATGGTTCCATTGCTGAATTGGGAAAATCCTGGGACTGTGGCACATTTCTTTCTTGCACAACCTACCTTCTTGGTATTTTCCCAGATCAATTGAGTGTACTGTCCACAAACGTGTCCTGATTGGCAACTTGTAGGATAAGTGAAATATTGAGATTCATCAGCCCAACTCTTGACACTTCCTGGAACTATATCTGAAAATCCAATGTATAAATTCTCTCCTACAGAACCTTTCCTATAATTATCAGAATGTTCAAAAAGACACTTGTCAACATAACTGGCAGCAACCTTTTCCAATTCATCATCCCAAACTAAACCTCCCATGCTTGCTGCTGGAGGATTTAATGTCTTACTCAAACGAATTGTATTTTGAGCATCAAGCAAGGCAATCTTCTCAGCTGATGTGAATGCATTGAGAGAATTTGTGCTTGTTGAATTATTGCTAACAGTTCCATTATTGACATTGGTACTATTATTGGTGTTAGTGGAATTGTTGACTTGGAGTACCTTGAATGTAAGGTTTTTGACCATTATAATTTCCTCCTGGAAAATAATCACAAACGACTATAGTTTACGAAAATAGTGCTCTTAATCGGCAAGAAGTGTTAAAACTTACCAATAGTTCCTCCATTGAAATTAGATTCAAGATTAGTAAATGTTGAACAGGTCTTTTTGGCACAACCAACTTTCTTTGTGGTTGCCCAAACTAATTGAGTATAATGTCCACAAACCTTACCACTTTGGCAAGTATTGGTTGTATAGTCAAAGAATTGAGATTCATCAGCCCAACCCTTCACACTTCCTGAAACCATATCTGAAAATCCAACGTACATATTCTCTCCTACATATCCTTGTCCATAATCATTGGTTCTTTCAGCATTATGGGCCCAAATACATTTATCAACATAATTGGCAGCAACTTGAGCCAAGGCTTCATCCCACACCAATGTTTCCATATTGGAGGATGATGGATTAACATTCAATCGAACATTATTATGTTTATCAACAAGTGATTGTTTTTCTGATGCTTGGAAGGCATTAAGCGTTTGTCCGTAAATTCTTGTGAGCATTAAATTCATCAGCATCATCATCATGAAGAACATTACTAAAGTGACGATGCTGCTTGAAATCCGAGAGGGTGATTCTATCATCATCAGTGTTAGAAGTTGCTTTAAGTGTTTTCTTTTGTGCTCATCTTGGAGAAGGTCTTGAGGTTTTTGTTTGTGTTGATCCACATTTGTTCTTGATTGCCTTAATAGAAACAAGTAGACTTAATGTGGTTATCCGTATGGTAATCTGCAATGGGTTGTTGAAATAAACAAATTTCTAATCAGGATGATATTGAGTTGCATAAACATGTTCCAGTTACAGCTTGTTTATTGTAACATAATATCTATTTTCTTCTTGCTAGCTCTCTTCTTGTAAGTATCAGAAACCCACTTGGCCCAACTTTCGAGTTTACACTTCTCGACAGCCAATGATTTTTTCTTTTCCAATGCCTTGTCAATTTCATTTGCTTCCCTTACGAAATTCTCAATAATTTTGTCACAATAAATTGTATTGGTTATCAAAAATTCTAATCTAATCTTTTTGACTTGAACTGATAAATTCCACTTTTCTAAAAAGGTTCTAAAATTTCTTTCTGTAATAGATATCATTTCAGATACCATAGATTTCAAGTAATATACACCCAAATCACCAAATACTTGCTGAAGATAGGGATAGAGATTTTCATACTTTTTCAGAGCTTTCCATAGTATATTTCCAGAGGAAGCACTTCCAGACTTTTCAAATTTGACATATTCCATTATCTCGTTCGTCTTGAACTGCACTAAACTTGGTGAAATTGAGAATATTTCATATTCTTTCATCACGTCCATCACTTGATCAATGTCCATCGTTGATGTATATATTGGAATAGCGTCAGAACCAGAAAATGACGAATTAATATAAACTGCTCTATGATATGCACTAAAATCCATTGATAAAATATAAAAACTCTGTACTAAAACTCCACATCTAAAGAAAATCAAACTATCATATTCGACACCTTGTTTTTCAATGGCATGCAGGGAAGAGGAATATTTCGAAAAGGTCCCAATCAAGTAAATTTTCTCAATCCTGTATTTACGAAATGGACTCCAATATTCATAGGTACTAATAGCGATGATAGCCCTCTTCAGCAGAGTTTGTTCCTTAGTGGACTTGTTACTTGATAATGCAACAGTTGAAGTAGGTGGTGGAGGTATTCCAAACATTCCCTTCACTGAATTATATGCCGCTAAAAGATCTTTAAATACTCCATCACTTGATTCATCAGTTGATTCACTCTTCTGCACTTGTGCATCATTCTCTATATTAACATTTTCATCATGATGATCAGCATTAAATTCCTCATCATGCTCCTCTTCCATTTCCTCCTCAAACTGCAGATAATTTCTTGATATTTTAGTTCTATATAATTTATCCAAAAACAGTTCCAATCTGCTCTCTCTATAATTGATCGGAAGAAATTCCTTCTCATCTACACAAACAATCTCCTCAATATTGGCAAGACATTCATGAACCTGATGATAAAACCACTTATTGACAAGTGCCAACGACATGAAATGTTTCCTCACATCAATAAACGAAAAGGTAATTGTAAATATATCATAGAGTGCATATTCGTGTCGTTTCCATCTTTTGGCAAGGAATTTCTGTCTTCTCTGCAAAATTTCTGTTGCACTTTTCGGGGTTTTCATAGTTGCTGATGCTGGTGATGAGAATGAGTGTGGAGGTGGTGTGTTGTTTTGATCCATTTTTTTTTCTGTTGATTATTTCAAGTTCCAACATAGTTCATTGTAAAGTATTTGAGTTACAAAATAATTGGTTTGCTGGCTTTTTATTACAAAATTTAATGTGTTGGCAGCAATATTCAGATATGTTAACCCTTCACACAAACAATTTGTTTAAGGGTATACAAAATATCTACAAGATCCTTTTGACTTTCCATCACTGCATCAATATCCTTGTAAGCTTCTGGTATTTCGTCTAGAACTCCTTCGTCCTTTCTACATTCGACATCTTTGGTTTGTGCCCTTAAATCTTGAACGGTGAAGGTCTTTTTGGCTTGTCCTCGTGATAGTTTTCTTCCAGCTCCATGTGAACATGAACAATAGCTGTCTGCATTGCCCTTTCCAATAACTATATAAGATTTCTTTCCCATTGAACCTGGAATAATTCCCAACTCGCCCTTTTTTGCAGATACAGCTCCCTTACGTGTAATGTACAAATCTTCTCCAAAGTGATTTTCTAATTGAGCATAGTTATGGTGACAATTGACTGCTACGAGATCTGCTTTGAAATTTGGATCTGCCACTTGTCCTCCTCTTCTCAAAGATTTAATCACTTCCTCCATCATTATTTTTCTATTGAATTTTGCAAAGTCAGACGCCCAATTTAATGCAAACCAATATTCATCAAAATAGTTAGTTCCCTTAGTGAGATAGGCCAAATCTTGATTTCCATTTGGCAGGTAACCATATGTTTTTAACATATCTTCCTTTGCCAGATCAATAAACACACGTCCAATCATATTTCCAACGCCTCTTGATCCAGAATGTAACATAATCCAAACCTGGTCTGTTTCATCGAGGCAAATTTCTATAAAATGATTTCCTCCTCCCAAGGTTCCCAAGTGGTTAATATGATTTGATTCTTCAATGCTATCTCTATAGGATTGCTTGATATCTTTAAAGTTTAATATTCTTTCAAAACCATTGTGTAGTTGAGTATCCCAAAGGTCAACAACAGAATTTGGCATATTTCCCTTTTCATGTTTTCCAAATCCGACTGGGATGACCTTCTCAATGCTATTTCTGATACTTGCGAGCGATTTCAAATCAGTGGCCTTTAAACTTGTCTTGACTGCACACATTCCACATCCAATGTCCACTCCAACTGCTGCAGGAATAAGGGCTGTTTTTGTGGGAATAACTGTGCCCACTGTACAACCTTTGCCCATGTGAACATCGGGCATGACAGCAATGTGTCCATGAATGATTCCTTTTTAAGAATTAGATTTGCAAAACGTAAAATTGGTAAGAACACGTACCCGAATTTCTCACTCCAATTAATTGCTTCTTGGCTTCCTCCTCGATAGGTTCCACCTTTGATGTCCAATATTTAGCTTCTGCAAAATTGAATTTTGATTGGCTTGTAGAGAAGCATCTCAATCCCCTTGTTGATTGGTTCAGAAAATTCTTTAGAAGTAGTATTGACATTTTTTTTGATCTTCTTCCCAATCAAAATGGAACTTTGAAAGAAAATGGCTGATTGATGTATTTAAATTTTCATTGATTTTTTAATATAATTATTGTAAAATAATTTACAATTGTTCTTCATAAATGTTTAATTCGACATTGAACATGTCTCCAAATCTAATTACCATTTTGCCTGGTTTGGTGGCTTTTAATTTTACAAAATAGAAAAATTCCACATCATCTCCTTGTAAAATATCCATTGTCGAATCAGCTTCCTAAATTAGTAAATTGTATTATTTTAAAATAAATAATTAAATAATTATTAATAAATCCTCACCTTTGATAAAACTTCCGAACTAACAATCACACAACTTGCCGAATATTCCTGTGATTCATCAAAGTTCGGATTTAAAAAGTCTGAAATTGTATGGCTCTTAAAACTTGATGAAGAATCCTCGAGTTGAGCAGGTGGTTTTGGCTCTCTAATCTTGTACAAATCTCCCTTTGTATATTTATTTGATGAATAATACACTACAAAATATTTAATAATATTTAAATATATTATAATATTACAAAAAATAATATCATCCAATTATGATCATAATTTTACTTCCTGATAATCAATATTATTAAACCTACCATCAATTTCCGATCCAACACTTTTTACTATTGAAATTTGTTTAACTTGTTTTCTATTTTCCAAAGCACCTAAAAATACAGCTTCCTTCCTTCTCTTTTCCAATTCCATGTTTTGTTTGGAGAGGGAGGAGAGATTTGATCGTGATGAGAACATTTTTTTTGAGATGGAAGCTGGTGAGTTTCGAATGTTGATGAAGAATGTTTCCTTCTTTGAACTTGTTTTTGTCAGTGAATTTAAATGATTGATTCAAGATCTCAAAAGAATTGAAATATAACATAATATCAATACACTACTTTCAATATTGTAAAGAAAAGAAATGCATTATGATTGGTGTCTGTAACATTTCGTTCACCTTCTCAAACAAATATTCCATAACGGCCAAAATTATCCAAGCGAAACTTTTCGTTCACTTTCCATCATCATAAAAAAGACAAACAACCTAACCGTCCAGACCTAACCACCAATTCATCATCATGTCATTCAAAATATTCACTTCCTCACAATCCATCTTCATAGTGGCCATTCTATGCCTCTTCCTTCCACTCCTCATCAATGCCGAAGTTTTGCCACCTCACAAGAGACCTTTCCCAGCAGCAAGCATTGTTGCAGCATGTATTGCAGGTGGCATTGTTTTGGCGGGAATGACTTTGGCCTTTTTGTTGGCTCTCCCTCGTGTCTTGTTGTATTTGAGAAATAAGTTTGTTGTCGAGGAGGAGGAAGATGAAGAGGAGAATCAAGATGCCGCTCAAGTGGCCAATAATTCGGTTGTTGCAGGTGGCAGTACCGGTAATGCAAATGTTTCTGCAACTACGGTAAATGGCGGGAATAATGTAGAGTTGAAGAGTGTGAGTTCTTCGGGATTGTCGAATAATTCATCAAGTGTTGTGCATTCATCGGCTGCCAATTTGGATAATTAAAATGTGAAGTGAAATTTAATTGTATAATAAATATGTTTTAGATAATGAAATTGTTTGAAAATATTAAAAATTAATTTTTCCAATTTAGGATTGTAATAATATTATAGATGTTGGTATTTACAATTTAAATTTAAAAAAATTTCATCAATTTCATCGTGTGATTGTTATGTAACTTTTAAAAATTTCATCAATTTCATTGAAATGGAGGTAACCTAGTAAATAATCGCTCTAGTATTCTAATTAATTAACTATTTAAAGAGGAATGTTGTTTTCGGAGCAGCTTTATATTAAAAAAAGAGCCTAAATTAATCTTCTGATCAATTAATAATAATAATAGAAGAAAATAATGTTGGGAATGATTAGGAACTACATACACGAATTTAAAGAAAATGTATTTTGCTCTTGGATTTGGCCTGATTTACTTGATCCGATCAAGAATTCGTCTAAAGGGTTCAAAGTCTATGAGAAGGAAAATTTGAATGTTAGAGAGGCAACCACAGAGGAGCAATCATATTATGAACATCAATTCAAACTCATTAAAGAAGCAACTGTTGGTATGGAGTTTAATGTTGATGATAATTTAAGCAACAATAGGGAGATGACAGATTCAACGATGAGCATTGGTAAAACAATTGTCTTGTTGCATAGATTGGTGGGTTGGGTTTTGATTCAAATGATTGGGGTGACTCTGTTCATTAAATTGTGTGATAGTGTTGCCTTGTATATGAAGAGAAGGGTGTTTGAGTTGTTTGAGAAGGAAAATATTGAAAGCTCTGACTTGCTGTGGTCTGCCACCTTTTATTTGAAGATGGAATTCATTTTCAAGAACTTGAACAGATTCTCTGATAATTATGTTTACATGAAGCAAAATTACAGAAAAACTGTAATCTCAAATAGTATGCAAAGTATGGTACTGAGAAAATTATCAAAACTGAGCTACATCCAAAAGTTGACCAAGTTCAATTTTGGAATAGTGGATACAATATTAGAGCAAGATGTTCAGTCGGTGTGCTCTAACATGTATGATCTCCCACGTTTCTATTCACATATTTTCTATGTTTTGCTATGTGTACTTGCTATATATGATTTGGTTGGATTTAAAGCTACTTTGATAGGCATGCTATTTCTTTTTGTCTCCTCTCCATTTTACTATCATTGTTTGAAGAAACGAGAGGCCAATTCTGATAGAATTACAAAATTGTGTGATCAGAAATCTAGTACATTATCCCAGTTTATTCAATCTATTCGATTGATCAAAATTTACACATTGGAAAATAGATTTGTTGAGAAGATTTCTAAAATTCAAGAATCCTTCAAGATTCATATGAAATCGACAGAATTTCTTAATTTTATTATTGATGCAATTTACTTTGTACAGAGTTTTGTTGTATCATCATTGTGCTTTTTTATTTACTGCTACATTGATGAAAATCCTCTCAAGTTGAGCACAGCCCTTACAGTTGTTACATTAGCAGACTCCCTAAAGTATCCTTTATATGCAATTTCCAGAAATTTTCAATCAATTATGAATAAGAGGCTTGCCATTCGAAGACTTGGTCATTTATTGAATAGTCCAGAACATTCACAGCACAAGAATCATACTGATTCTTCAATTGTTGAGATGGAAAATGTTTGTGCTAGTTGGTCTATATCTGAAGAGGATGATACAAATTATTGCATCCAAGATGTTAGCACAACAATCAAAAAGGGCGAACATATTGGTATTATTGGCAAAGTTGCTAGTGGTAAGAGTTCATTGATTTGCTCTATATTGAATGAAACGCATATCGCAGAGGGTATTGTAAGGATTAAGGAAAATTTGAAAATTTCATATGTTTCTCAATCACCTTGGATTAGAAATTCTACAATCAAGGAAAACATTATTTTTGGATGTGCAAACTTTGACAAGAGCAGATATGAACGTGCATTATTTGCTGCTGACTTTAAATCTGATGTTGAGGAAATGCCAAATGGTCATGATCAAGTAATTGGAGAGCGTGGAATTAATTTGAGTGGAGGTCAAAAGACAAGATTAGCACTTGCCAGAGCACTTTATCACAATTCTGATTTATACATTTTTGATGATATTTTTTCAGCAGTTGACATTCATACAGCTGACAACATCATTAAGAGAGTATTTGTTGGGGAAAACGCCTTCCTTAAAGATAAGACCGTTATTCTTTCTACTCACTTACTTAAATTAATTCCTCACATGGATAGAACAATAGTTATGGATAAGGGGAGAATAGTTTTACAAGGTAATTATGACTTTTTGATTGGAAAATTGGAAGAAACTGTGGCTTTACGTGAGCTCTTTGAATCGGCTACCCATTCTGTTAACAGCAATATAGAAGAAAATCAAGAAAAAACCTCCCAAGACAAAGCACTTGATGAAGAAGAAGAGGAAAGAGAACCTGAACAAGCTGAAGTATCACAAGCTGATACATCCCAAGCCGACGGTCCTTCATTCTCTCTCATTAGACAATTTTTATTCTCAATTCCCAAGAGTGCAATTTATCTCTCTGCACTGGTTGCCTTTTCTCTTCTTGAGCCTGTTTCAGGAATTCTTAAAGACTATATATTATCTGAATGGTCAACTGATGAGGAGTTTATTTATCACTCACTCACATTTTACTTGATAATGTACATTTCACAAGGCTTTATCCAAATGTTTGCAATTACCTTGATCACTCATATTTCTAATAATTTCTTATATGAACTTGCTGATGTGTTCCAAGAAAAGTTAATCTTACAAATATCAAGAACAAAGCTCAGACACTTTGAAGATATTCCAAGTGGAAAAATTTTGGACAATATTAGATATATCAATGAAATTAGAGATAATATTAGTTTTAGGTTGCGAGATTTGCTGAGAAATAGTTGGCAAGCTATTTGTTCAACTTTTGTTGTTATTTATTCATTGCCTCTTTCAATACTAATGCTTTTCGTGTCTGTTCCAATCACAAATTATTTCAGAGGTGTCTATACGGATGTTTCTAACAAAATTGAACAAATCCAAACTGATTTTCATGATCCAACTCCAACAATTAGTGCGGAAATGTTAGATGGTTTGGAGACAATTAGAAGCTATGGTGTTGAGAAATTTGAACATCTCATCAACGACATTAGAACTCAAAAAAAGCCAGTTAATAGCCTAGCATACTGTAAGGAACTTGCATTTTTTTGGTTTTATGCTAGGAATGACTTTTTCAGAATATTAATTTCCTCCCTTAGTGTTCTTGGAATATTCTTCTATTATTTTTGGAACTATGATCCAAACGCCAATATCAAAATAATTCAGATCACAATAAGCTTATTCTATGTGAGAACTTCACAATTGGTCAGAAGTACAGAGAGGATCATGCATACACTCACCAAGGCAAGAACCTCATTTAATTGTGTTCAAAGAGTCCAGAAATTTTCAAATTCTATCCAAGAGGAAAATTATGGAGATGACAAAAAATCTCTCATTCAAGAAAGCACTTCTGACGAAGGATTGAGTGTTAGTTTTGATAATATTTCTATGAAATATCGTGAAGAACAAGATTTAGTTATCAAGAATGTAACATTTAGTGTTGCTCCCGGCAGCAAATGTGCAATTGTTGGTAGAACAGCAAGTGGGAAATCCTCATTATTCAATTGCTTGTTAAGGTTCCAAGAAATTGAGAATGCTAATAACAGTGGAATTTATTTGAATGGAACTGATGTGAGAGATATTTCATTACGCACTTTGAGAACATCTATTTCCTTCATTCCTCAATCCCCAGTGCTATTTTTGGGAACTTTGAGAGAAAACCTCGACTTTAATAATTATAATACTGATGAGGAAATTTGGCGTGCTATTGAACAGGTTGGAATTGATAAATTACTCGAAAGAAAGGTCTGCAAAGATAATCCAAACATTAAGGAAATTTTAGACTATTCAATTTCTGAAAATGGAAGCAACTTTTCATGTGGAGAAAAACAATTAATCTGCTTGGCTAGAAGTATTTTGAAAAAATCCAAATTACTTTTAATGGATGAAGCCACAGCCAATGTTGACTCATTCACCGATTCTCAAATTCAAAAGACTCTTCGTGGGCCACTATTCAACAATTGCACCATCATTACCATTGCTCACAGAATTGAAACTGTTAAAGATTATGATAGAATTATCTTGATGAAATTGGGAGAAATTGAAATGAATGATACTCCATCTCGAGTTTTACAATACTATGTAGAGAATTACAATCAATAATAAACAAAAAGATTGAAAATGGAAATCTTCATCTGTGTGAACGATGTCAAAAATGGAACTTTTAATGTGAAATTCAATTTTACTACTAATATCACTACCAGGTAAGCTATTAAAAACTAGTGTAGCGATTCTTGCTTATTGCCTGTGGCGGACTGATGTTGGGATGTATCCGAAGTAAGTGGCGGAAAAGTTAACACAGACTGAAACCAGTGGCGGTACACCAGTTTTTGCTTGGGTGATTGAATCTTATCTGGTAGTGAAAATCCGAAAATTTTGGATTCATGTTAATTTCTGTAGTTTAGAAAGGCGCATTCACTTCTCATTGTAACCAAACTTAACTTCCCGCCAACACCAATCACATTTCACATCTTGGCGCCTTTTCTCGAACCGTTACACACAAAAAATCACATAAATCCTCCACAACCTGCCACCTTTCACACCAACAAAAAAAAAATAACATTACACTTCTCATTATAAGAAGCTAGTATAAACTAAACTAAACTAATCCAAACTAAAGATGAGAGAAATTATCAATATTCACATTGGTCAAGCCGGTATCCAAGCTGGTGAACAAGTCTGGTCCTTGATGTGTGCCGAACATGCAATCAACCAAGATGGTACTCGTAACATTGACTCTACCAATGGCAACTCTGATTGTTCAGTTTTATTCAGTGAATCTGCTCGTGGTCGTTACGTTCCACGTAATTTGATGGTTGACTTGGAACCATCAGTTGTTGACAGTGTCAGAAATAGTTCTTTCAAGGAATTGTATCATCCAGCTCAAATGATTACTGGTCGTGAAGATGCTGCTAATAATTTTGCACGTGGTCATTATACTGTTGGTAAAGACATGTTGGATGTGACTGTTGACAGATTGAGAAAGATTGCTGATAATTGTACTTCATTGCAAGGATTCCAAATTTTCCATTCAGTTGGTGGTGGTACTGGTTCTGGATTTGCTTCACTTTTAGTTGAAAGACTTTCAGTTGAATTCCCAAAGAAATGTAAACTTTCGTATACAGTTTATCCATCTCCTCAATTGGCCACTTCAGTTGTTGAACCATACAATTCAGTCTTGTCAACTCATTCCTTATTAGAACACAATGATATCTCAGTTGTTTTGGACAACCAAGCCATTTACGATATTTGTAAACAACGTTTAAAGATTGAAAGAGCAAATTATCGTAATTTAAATCACGTCATTTCTCAAACAGTTTCTGCCATTACCTGCTCATTGAGATTCTCTGGATCATTGAATGTAGATATGAATGAATATCAAACTAATTTAGTTCCATATCCAAGAATTCATTTCATGTTATCTTCATTGGCTCCAATGATTTCACGTCAAGAAAATTATTATCATGATAATAATGTTGCAGAGTTGACTTCATCTGTTTTTGAAGCTGATAATATGATGGCTAAGTGTAATCCAAGAGATGGAAAGTATATTGCTTCTTGTTTGATGTATAGAGGTGATATTGTTAATAAGGAAGTTACTGATGCTGTCAAAAATGTCAAATCAAAGGCAAATATTCAATTTGTTGATTGGTCTCCATGTGCTTTCAAGATTGGTGTCAATTCTCAAAAGCCAACTGTTTTGCCAGATTCTGAATTTGCTCAAGTTGACAGATCATGTGCCATGATTTCGAATAACACTGCCATTTCACAAGTATTCGAAAGAATGAACGACAAGTTTGATTTACTTTATGCTAAACGTGCCTATGTCCATCACTTTGTTTCTGAAGGTATGGAAGAAGGTGAATTTGCTGAAGCTCGTGAAGATTTGGCTGCCTTGGAAAAGGATTATACTGAACTTGCTTCCAATTCAGTTGCTGAAGAAGATTCCATGTTGGATGAAGGTGAAACTTTGAACTAAATGTTTTTCTAACACAAATGTTGGACAAGAAATTTAATATTTAAATTAGGTTTTAAATATCAACTTGTTCAAATAATTAAAACAAATAAATTATTTAACTTATTCAATATTCACTCTCTATTATGCCTACCGATTATAGTTAAACTCGCAAGCGTAGCAAGAAAATTATTACTAAACTACTTTCAAGTGGTGGTGGATGTGTTTAAGGAGGAGATTGATATGGTCGTAGCGAAATTTCCATTCAGGGGGTGAAGTCAGATTCTGAAATTGAATTTTTAATGAGAAATGGATGCTGGTAAGACATGACACAAAATCTTTTCCAACCCAGCTTACGTGGTACCAAAGCTTTTTGTTACTTTGGGAGTATACATTTATTATGAATGTGAAGCGTCGATGGTTTAGTGGTAGAATACGGCGTTGCCATCGCCGTGACCCGGGTTCAATTCATTTTGATAGTATGAATTATTGTGATTGTGTTTCAATTTGGGAATTTCATTTCCCGTTCTCCAACTCTATGTAGGATTTTACTTTTATTAATATTAATTCTTTTTGTTCAAATTTGTGTGCGTCGACCAATTATCAAATTGTCAACATACTAGTACATGTATTAAAATCCGTTACCCGATGGTTAATATTCAATTTGTTTATTATGTGTCAATTTCCGTTACCCGATGGTTAATGTTCTATGTTAATTTTGTAATATAATGTTTTGAACTGTTTCATCATGTAATGTGTTAATTCAAAGTTTGTGAACATCATCAATGAATAAATAATAAATTTTATTGTGATGACTCCCAATTAGGAAATTCCGTTTCCCTATACCCAATCATCAATATCTTTAATATTACATTATCAAAATTAATGTGTGAAATACATTTAAATAATAATAATTTAAAAAACATTGTATTAATTCAATTTCAAAATTGAATTCAATTTCCACATTAGGTAATTCCATAACCCGTTACCTAACTTCCAACTTTTATTTCCAACTTTCCAATATTTCCAACATTCAATGAAAGAACAACATTCAATGAAAAATTGAAGAACAATTCAACATGATGTTTCACATCATGAATTAAAAATAATGAACAGAATTCAACGTGATGTTTCACATCATGAATAATAATAAAATACAACATTCATATTTCCATCATAAAATTAAAAGTTAAATGATTCCAAAAAAAGGAAATTTCAATTCCCGGTCGACGCAAGAAAGTTTTTAAGTTCTCCCTTTTTTGTTTATTATTTTATATCACAATAAGTAGACATAGTTCTCTACAGTATTCTGAAAAATTACCAGTTGACTTATATTCAGTGAGATAATCAACGCAGTTTTGACTCCATAGCAAACCTTTAGACTGATATTATTGCTGCTCTTGAGTTCAATTAGTTCTCCCACATCAACAAGCCAAATAATCCTTATCCTAATTGTATGAACTTGATAAAATATTAAACTTGAAATTGACAAAAAATCTCAAAAATACTTTATTTACAGGGTAAGTTTGTTAATGTTATAGTCAATGCCTTGTTGCAACTTTGGTGGATTGAGTTCAAAAAGTTTCTTAATTGCAGAGGCACTTGTTCCAACTTGTTGTGGAGGGAGAGACTTCTTCGACCTTATCAAGGAATTTTCGAAAAGGTTGAAAAGTTTCAAATCACACTTGCCTTCTTGTGTTTCAAAATATTCTGGATTTCCATTCTTTACAGTTTCATAGAATTGATGGAGATCTTTCAAACTCTTAAAGATGACATCCTTCTTGGAACTTGAAGTATTAGTTGTGAAGAGAGATTGCAGTGAGGATTTGAGGCTGACCTTGAAACCATTCTCACCCTTTGATAAACTCTTGAGGCATGACTTGGTTAATGATTCTCCAAAAAATTCGGTATACTCCTTCTTCAATTCTAATACATCAATGAGGGAGGAAACGAAATGTTGTGAGTTACATGTCTTGGCATCGAAGAGTCTTGTCGAATTCCATTCACAACACATCTTGGCAAGTTTTTCAACTGTTGAGTAAACAGTGTCAATACCATAGACAGTTGCAATATCAAATGTTACAGCAGAATCTAAAAGATCTTCACTTCTCACCATTGCAAAGTCATTTCTCCATTCAATAAAGTATGGACCAACAATAACAGCAACAGAAATATCAGTTGGCATTTCAAGGGAGGAATCCTTTTGTGTGAGACTAGAATCATAGATGGCAACCTTGACTTTGACAAATGTTGAATCTTGAGAGACCATTTGTTGTTGAGTCTTCATGGTTGTCTTCTTTGAGAGAGTCTTCTTGAAGAACTTGGCAATGAATCTATCCTTCATGATCAAATCGAGACCAATAGTTTCAAAATATTGAGATGCAATTGGTGCCTTCAATCTCTTTAACTTTTCAATAACGTTGGAGAGGTTGGATTTGGCTCCTTCGGTCAACTTTTCAAGTTCAGACTCTTCTACAAGTTTCATGGTTGATTCCTTATTGATAAAGTGTGTTTCTTGTACGTGTTGTCTTTCACATTCTTGTTTGGCAGCATTAATAATTCTCAAAGCAGATCCAGAAGATAAACCCATTTGAATAAGCTTGTTCTTGCCATACTCGAATAATTTTCTACCAGTCAACTTTTTCTTGGAGAGAAGTGAGATGATTCTATCAGAAATGAAAACGTCTCTCATCCATCTGGTCAGCTCCTTATTGTCATAGTTGAGGAAGGCACATTCTGGAATGGAAGTTTCTTGAACCTTTGAAGGTTGAGGCTTCTTGATATTCAATGAACTGAAAGCTTGAGCCAAGTCAGTTTCATCATCGAATGGGAATCCCATACCTTCGAGTTCCTTCTTGATCAATCTCTTCAAGTATGAAACAATTCTTTCATTGAATCCTCGTCTATTGTACTTGACAGAGAGGTCCAAACAGAGTTTACCTTCAACTGATTCCAAAATACATGGTAAACCTCTCTCATTAATAACATTGCATGCTGATTCAAAGTCACCTCTGGCAAATGCGAGATGAAGTGGGAAATTGGCAAAGAATTCAAAATCAGTATCAGAAATTGAATTGTAATGACCTTGATTACCATCTCCATTAGAACTTCCACCACTACTACTTCCTCCGCCATTATTACCATCTCCTCCATAGGATCCATCGAAATTATTGAAAAAGTCATTTCCATAGCCATGTCCACCACCGGATCCCTGAGTATCTAGTACAATTTGTTGAACTACAGATGGAGGTACATAGGTAAAACCAACTTCACCAGAGAAGTGTTGCATTCTTCTCTTGTGATACAGTTTGACTCTACGAGAAAGATCACCACCATTATATTTTGGAATGAGGAATGAAATAAATCCAAAATCATTTCTCAATTCAATATTGAAAGGTTCCAAAATATCGAGTGGTTTTTCACAGCCACTATCGAAAAATACTTGAATATTGCCAACACAATCCTCAGGTTTTGGTAAATTATTATAATTAAATCCAACTTGAACAAGAGTATTTTCAATACCCATACTTGGTCTAATCCAAACAGTTTCTGGCATTGTATTTGCAATATCGTGATAGAAAATCAATGAACATATTTTGAATAGTTCTTCAGCTTTTTCTGGTGATAAATTAAACATGGAAGCGAGTTTGTTTTGAGGGATGGCATTAGAGATACTACCACCAGAGGATGGAGAAGAAGGATAACCATAATGTGATTGTTGCATTTGTTGTTGTGGTTGTTGGTGATATTGAGGTTGTTGTTGGTAGTACTGATTATTATTGTAGGAAGGAGAAATATTATCTTGCATGTATTCATTACTGCTAGCAGAATTTGTTGGTGACATTGAATTAGATGGACTTGATTGATAACAATGTTGTGGAATGACGTAAGGAGTTGCCAAATTTGATTTCTTAAAAGATGATGGTGAATTTGCAGTACTTTGATTATGAACAATATTAGTTGTAGTGGTAGGCACATCTTGCATAGTTGCTGCTGATTGTACCTTCTTTTGTGTCTTCTTATTGGCAAAATAGGATCTCTCGGTCAGGACGTAAATACCTGTTGTTCTCAATAGAATTGATCTCATCATTTGTTGTGTTGATGTTGATGAGGTTGTTGTTGATGATGAATTTAAACTATTAGGACTGTTGGTGAGTGATTCCTGTACTAATTCAAAGACAATTTTCAGCTTCTTATTAGCAACCTTGATTTGTCTATCTAATACAAATTCTGCCACACATTCACATGATTGTGGTGAGAAGGTGGCTACAACAACTTCCTTTTGACTTTGTTCGGCATTCTTGTAGAGAATCATGTATCGCATGTTAGGATTTGGATTTTCGACAATGGCATTGATGAGAACTTTTTGATTTTCATACCAGGTGATTTCTTCAGAATCAACAGAAGGTGATGGTGGATGAGCATCGACAAAACCCACACAATCTGCCTTTCTGTGGTCACAATTTGATACTTTCATAAAGCACTTCATGATGATGATGATGGTAATAGGAAGAAAATAATAAAGATAAGGATATAGGAGAGAGAGGATGATGAATTGGTACCGAGGCAAGGCAGGTTATATAATTTAAAAAGGATCACTCAATATAAGTATATTATACCTAGGTTGTGGATAGAGGTGATCTCTTCAAATTCTTTGTTGTTGGAGTGTGGTGTTGTTGGTTGGACACAGACTTCAAATCTTGTCTTTTTTTTATAATGTTGTGATGGATTAAATTATTGCTTCGGAACTGAAACACAAACATGTTAATGAAAGAAACTGAAGGAGAAGAGCGTACCTGAAAGCCAACAAGTCTTCCAAAAATATTGGTTGACTGAAGAGTGGCTTCAGTAAACTATCAGTTGCAACGAGTAGTAGAATTAGTTGTTGATGAGGTTTAACTTTGACTTGGATGATGAAGAAGAATGAACTGAGGTTGAATTAATTTTACGTCAAATAGTGAAAATGAATTAATATGAACTGTAAGTATAGGATAATTTAAGTGAACTGTAATGAATTATCTACAAAGTTGTTTATTGTAGTTTGATATTTAATTATATACTCAAAGAATACACAATTCTATTCTGACTCATTTATTACCCAACCACATCTTTCTTTTTAATACTTGTTCAGCATTATCTTAATACCCTCTAAAGAACAAGTCAAGTTTTGCCCGCCAAAATTGTAGTTTTCTAAAATACAACAATTAAAAAAAAAATGTCTTCTCATCCTCAATCAGAATCTTCATCAACAAGGATTGAAGAAGAACATTGTGACAATTTAAAGATGGAGGAGTTGGATGTCGCTGTTTTAAAAAAGGTTAATTCAGTTGAGGAAGTTGTAGGGTGGAAACAAATCTCATCGGAGGATGTAATCTTGAGAAGAATTCTCAGTTTTTGTAGTTTCCAAGAACAATCATCAATGGAACTTGTCAACAAACAATGGAGGAAGTGTGTCAATGTTGAGGGGTTTGTATTGGAAAATAATAAGAAGAATATTGAAAAATTCGATTCGGAATTATTTCCAAAACTCTTAGCAAGACATGGCTCAAACCTGAAATCGTTCAAAGTCACAGCTTCTTACTGGGAACAAAAGAATACAAAATTGATAACACCCCAAATACTTGTGCAGCTGTCTAAATATTGCCCAGATCTTGAGGAGCTTCATATTCCAATGTGTCACAATCTTACAGAATCTGATATCAATCCATTGAGAGGACTGACCAAGTTGAACAAACTTGAGAAATTGGATTTGAGTGGATGTAACCTCACTGATGATCATTTGAAGAGTCTGACTGGTCTGAGAAATATCAGGGAACTAAACTTGAGCATAAATCGATATGTGTCAGACTTGGGAATCAAGTATCTTTTCCAAGCTTCTGATAGTCTTATTGGAAGTAAGATTGAAGCTTTGGATTTGAGTTTTACTTCAGTCTCTGACAATTCTCTTCTCTGCCTTAGATCTTTGACCAACCTTAAACAATTGCACTTGATGCAGTCCTCCATTTCTCCGAAATGTCTTTCCCAACTTTTAACCTCCGAGGGTGGCCCAACAATTGAGAAATTGAATCTCCTCAATTGCACCAACATTACCTCCTTGAACTTTTTAAAAAATTATTGTAAATTACGAGCACTTATGGTTTCCTTTTCTCAAAAGGACCAAAGATCAATCAATGATGATATTGACTTTATTGAAAAACAAACTTCCCTGAAAGAATTAGTTCTAGTTGAGGTAAATTTACTAAACTCTCCACTATTGGAAGCTATTTCAAAACTGTCACAACTTGATACACTCAGTTTGAGATGTAAGAGAATTGAACTCAAGAGCAAGCAACTTCCAGACCTCCTTTCCAAATTGACAAACCTCAAAAAACTTGATATTTTATGCGAACAAGTGGATCCTATTGAAGAAGGAATTTTGGATATCATTTCTCGTATTCCTGAATTAGAAGCTGTTTCAGTACAGTGCCACAGAAGGGCAAAGGCCATTAACTTGTTAGATGAAATTTTAGGCAAGCTATCTCTCTCAAAAATGGGCCACGCCCTTAAACACTTCTCAGTTCAAGTTCCTGGATATACTCTTGGCGAGTCTGGTTTCAGATTCCTCTCCAAATGTTCAAATCTCGAAGCATTGGATGCTCCAATAGGCGATAATATTAGAGTTTCTGCAGAGACTCGTTTCAACAATCTTAAATCACTTCAAATTCAACAAGTTACGCCTTCCAAAGCAATCTCTCAGTCAACATTCGATTCTCTTATCAAAAGTACCAATGGAAAGCTAGAAAAATTAGTAGTCAAATCTGGAAAAGGCCTTTTATCAATCATTGATAGTCTTGCCATCAGTTCCCAACAATTGCAAGACTTGGAGCTAGATCTCGAGATTATGAATGGCAAGGATAATTTATGTTGCAGTCTCGATGCTTCCTTGACCTCTTTAACAAAAATGTTAAATCTTGCCAGACTTTCCCTCACAGGGTGTGACAAGTATTGGTCTATTAACAAGTCAATTGTACCTTTGGCTAGAAATTTGAATTACCTTACTGAGTTGGCCCTTCCATCAGCAAAGATTTCCTCCTCTTCACCTCTTCTTTTCGAACGTCTCTTCCCCCAAACCACCATCCAACAATCCTCTCAATAAATTAAGTTATTTATTCTTCATTGGAATATTATTCTTGAATTCGGGTCGAATCCCATCTCTTCAAGAATAGGACGTTAAGCTTTGATGCATTGAGATTGTACTTCTTCATGACATTGACTCTAACCTTATCAAATACAAATTGATTTGTAATATCAAAGAAGGATCTATCATATGATTCTGGATCAATGACAAATACTCTACGGTCTCCATAAAAGTGTGAATTGGCATCTACCAAATCTTGGAACCAAGGAGATTTATCAGCATGTAAACAACTGTAAACTGGCTCTGAACTAGTCTTGAATTGGAAGTCACACAAGATATGTTCTCCATTGTGGTGAGCATAACCGAACACCACCAATAATACATAGTCTTTGAAAATAGATCTGGCAGCAAAGCAAAATTGGAACATTGAGTCATCTTGTTTCACCTTGGTGGCTTCATCCAATTGTTGAATTTCACAAAAATGTAAACCTGACATTAATTGTGAAATGAATTCCTTAGCTTTGACAATTGTTGATTTGTTCTTACCAGTTCCTTCAATCTTTGGAATAGCCATTTTAAGGTGGAAAGAAGACTCGAAATTTTCCCACAATGTCAAAAAGTTTTCATGAAGTAAATTAATTGGCTTTGTGAGAACGTGAGCCATTTTGATCTTGAATGGTTGGCATCTAATTGTTACAAGTCCTTCTTGCTTGTTGCCTTCATCCAAAAGATCAATGGTTCCTGAGGACTTGAGATGTGTACATTGTATAATAATATTAAAACAATAGTGTCCAAGTTCTGACATTGTAAATTCCAAATCAAATTCATAGGATTGATTTACAGACAAGTCACCAATATTACTTGATGCTTGTTGAGTCTTTTCAAAGAGAGTAAGTGGACCTTCGAGGCCAACTTCGGCTGTTGTTTTGAAAATATCACATGGTGAATTATTATGTACCTTAACGTGGAGGAATACAGTATATGAGTCAGGCATAACAGAGTAGGAAGCTGTTACACAGATAGGATCACTTGGTTGGGAGATAATTACAGAGTGGAACTTGGATTCAATGTTAGTTTGTCTAATCTTTGTATTGGCTGAGGTGGCTGTCAAGAGTTGTTTACCCTTCTTGAGTTGGTAGAGATCTTGTTCGTGCAAATTTGAAATAATAGAGTTGAGTTGTTGAATGCCTTCAATGTAGGAGGTGAGAATTCTTTCATCTTCTTCCGAGTAGTATGACTTGAAGATTGGGTGATCCTTGTTAAATACCTTACCATAAATAAGTTCAATATCTGACTTGGAAGCATTATCTCTTGTTATATTGTACTTCATAGCATAATCAACTTTCAATAAAGTTTTTCTGATCAAATCGGCAATATCATCCCTAGTATCGAGTTGTTTCTCCATCAACATTTTCAAATATTCAAAAGTATCTCTAAGTTTTGGAGTAAATCTCAAACAAACACTGAGTAAACAATAGAGGAGAGTTTCAATCTTTTCCTTACTGGACATTCCACCAGAGTTTTTAAGAGTTGAAGAAATCATAAATCTGGTATGGTCAAATACCAAATCACCACTTTCTCTTCCAGCAGCTTGTTTTTGTAATTCAACATAATTACTAAGAATACACATGGACATGACTTCAGCAAATTCAGTCTTCATCTTGAGAATGATATCCAAACACTTGTTCAAAATCTTTTGAATCTTCTTTCTTTGATCTTCATTTGTATTGAATGATGTGTAGGATTCTCCACACAAATCTGTCAAAACGAGGGCGAACTCTGAAATACTTGCAATTAACCCATTAGAGTCTTTCCACGTGAGAGAATTCATTGCAAATTCACAAATGCCAATTCCAACATCCAACCAAGCATGAATGAGTGAATAATCAATGGCAGAGTCTGTATTCTTTTCAACATTATTGTCATTCTTTGGTGTAAATGGCTTTTGAGTCAAGTATTCACGACACAAACAGAAGAGAAGTTCATTTCTGATTTGTTCTTCAAATTGTGATTCTGGAACAGTTACAATCTTGGAAATGAACCCTTCTCTCAAGAAGAGGTCAATTTCAACAGGTTCATTCAATTGATCTAAAAGTTTGAGGAAGTGTTGTTTTGTTCTTGTGTTAATACTGCATTGAATAAGAGTTCTGACTACACTTGATAATATGTACATTCTATTTACGTTGTCACTAACTTTCAAAATATGTTCCACAAGTTTCACACAAACAGTATACTTATCACGAACAGTATTTAAAACTGAACAAATATCTTTCATAAGATCATCATAGAAGAAGGATGATTCTTCTCTGTATAAAAGTCCAAGATAGGCATTTGTTGCATCATCAATTAAATTATTAGTACAAGCTGTCAAATCGCTTGTCATTGAACTATCCATAGCAGTTAATAAGATACAGTGTGCTGTTTCCAAAACTGTGGCACATTCAACACTTTGAAGCATTGGTCTCAAAACATTTGTTACACTAATCATGACTATTTTCACAATAATAATTATAATTACACTATTGTCAAAACCTACCATTATCAAAGGATGAATTGGAACGATCCAATAATTGTTGATGTGAATATTCGTCTTGTAAATATAATGAAATGAAAGTAATTGGTCTCAAGGCAGGGTATCTTCTTCTCACATCCATACACTTGAGTCTTGACAAGAGGATGGTAAAATGTGGCTTCATTGCAGCAATCCATTGCATACTTTCCTTGGTGACAGAAATTGGCAAAGATTCCGCATGAAGATGACGAGCACAATCTCCACAAATAAATTCTCTCAACTAAATTCCACACACACCCAATATTATTATCATCATCATCACAACAATATAATAAACCTACCACTTCAAATCCAACAAATGCAATTTCTTGATTATCATCTTTAATAGATTTAATCACCCAATCAGAGAAATACTTTGCTGTTGATGATTCACTTGTATTTTGTTGGAAAGCTGTTGATCGTAAAGTCTCGGATTGTCTCAACGAAATTGCCAAACACTTTAAAAAGTGAAGAGCAGCAATTCTAACATGATCATATCCATACTTGAAAAGACATTCCTATTTATCATTATATGATGATGAAGATTATTTTGTATTATTATTATAATAATTAATATATTATCAAAACACGAATATTCCAAGTATTGTTTGTTTAACATTGTTATTATATTCACATCATCCGTATGATCCAAAAGATGTGTTATTTGATGATGATGAATAATTTGATGAGTTGTTAGAGTGATAGATGATGAATTAATTATCAAATTTAAAAGATGATCAAAGTACGCTCTCCAATCAATCTGCACATATAAATTAACTACATACTTCTATTTGTCTACGATTCTTTACGAAAAACTCTTGAAGTTGAGTGCTAATACCACACAAACCAACCACTGTTCTAAAAGCCCAGACACACAAATCAGGATTTGCTGATGAATTGGTCATATCATCAACTACAACTTTCATAACAAAATTCCAATCGTGTCTACTCGTTATGGCACATCCTTTAATTAACTGATAACAAAGTTTCTTCACCAATGGATCGGATGTCTTGACCAAAACAGCATTAATCACAGTAGATACATAATTTTGTATATCCTTTCCGGCTGTATAGAGACGATGAAGAATCAGCAGGGCATTGGTCTGTTTTGTTGGATCGGAGGAACTTAACTCTGCAGCAATACTAATATTCTCCAATTCCATTTTTTTTTTAAATAATAAAAAATTTGATAATTTTTAAAGAAATCTCACAAGAATTTCAAAGATGCAAGAGAATTGCAATTTGGTTTCTTGTAAAATAATTACAATAGTATTGGAGAAAAGGAATTTAAATTAGAGAGATAATCTGTCAATGAAGGATTTTAGTTAATTCTTAAGAAGCCATCTTCTGTTCCAAATATGCATGTTGTCAATTGGCAGAATGCTCTTAATTCATAGTGAGAAATGTGCTTTGAAAATTGTGAATAACAGTTCACAAGCTGCCTTTCAATAAAATTCATTATTGCACACTCTCACTTTGAAATAATAACTCACTTTATTTTCTCACAAAAACTCTATAATTTCATTCTTTCTTAATAATTAAACTGAAGATAAATGTTGGAAAGCAAATAAGGCAAATGATTGGAAAACCAGAACAAACAATAAAGAAACAACCAAACATTGGAAAATTCTCATAGAACACAAATAATAAGTTGAGGATTCTTCAGAACAATCTTCATCGTGGTAATCTTGATCGTGTCTTTCATCGTGCTTGGAATTGGATGCGGCTAGGTCAGTATCATGGTTGGATGGAATGATAATTGGTTGAGAATGATCATCGTGGAGGTTATGGTGGTGTTCATGTTGTTGATTCTTTTTTGGTTTCGTATAGTAAATGCATTCGTCTTCGTTTAAAATTTCTTCGTCGTCTGCGTCAGATTCTTCAGATTCTGAAGTGAATTCGTAATTAATTACTTCACATGGACTCTTCTCTTCTTCTTTCAAATGTTGAATAACTTCTTTCGGATTTGAAACTTTATCTGAAATCAATTCTTGTTTTGGCGGGAATTTCACAATGGAAAGTTTGGATGGTCCACTAGCTCTGAAAGGAGGATTGACTATTTCTTTTGGTTGTTCTGGTGGAAATTGGAGAGGTGGAATGAAAACAGAATTGCAGATTATTTCATCACGATGCTTTGGAATCATCATCTTGGTTTCTGTTTCAGGTTTCTTTTCGAATATAATCTTGTCACTTTCTTTCTTATCTTCTAGATGAATCATTGGTTCATCCTCAGTTGCAACTTGTTGTTGCTCATCTGCACTTCCATCAGGACCAATAACTATCCAATGAATCACCTTATGAAGAATCAACCAATAGTAAAGCAAATTCATTGCAGTTGACTTGATGAAATTTTCAATTGGAGACAAACCACAGTGATTCATCTTGTACTTATCAATAAAATCTCTCTTCTTATTGAATTGAAGAAGTAATTGACGAAGTACGAGCATACTTTCCTTATGAAGATCATTTCTAATTAATTCAAAGTCTTCAATTCCTTCTTTGGATTTTCCTGACATTCCAATGGTGAGAATATCGAATGATCTCATCTTGAGATGCTTGGCCAATTCTCTCTTTTTATCAAGAATATTTCTGTCATTGCCAACTAAATCAGTTTTTGTGGCCACTACCAAATATGGAATTCCTTTCGAATCTAAATAGTGTTGAATTGATTTGGTAATTTGCAATTCTTTTTCATTAAATTCAATTGGAATGGTTAGCATTACCAAATCATGGCACATCACTTGTTGAATCCTGCCACCTGCCTTAATATTCTCGAATCCATACTCAACCATCTTGTCGCTCATTTCACTTGCAAACATTCCAACATATAATTGTGAAAGTAATTTACAATAATTTGGACATTGGTCTTGAGAATCAATTCCTGGCATGTCTGTAAAGATAATTCTTTGAGTAGTGATTTGATCTGAAATGTCAGAATCTATTGGTTGAAACATGACAGAACATCTGGAGATGTTTTCATCCCATTTGTAATAGGAAAGTTGGGATTCGTCTTGTGTGACTTGGTGGGTTCTGGTACCATGATCTAAATTTCTATAAATTGGTCTGAAAACAAGTTTAGGATATGATTCAGAGTTTGGAAGAATTCGTTCACTTTCGAATTCCATAACTGAGGAAAGCAAGGACTTGAGTTGTGATTTTCCACTTGATGAGCAACCAGCCATGATAACATTCAAAGAAGGAAGTTCTTCACTCATCAATTGTTCCATTTTCCTATTATGGATGTTCAATTCACAATTGACTTGCTTTCGTAAAGTTTCCAATGATGGCAAATGATTCATTCTTACATTATTCTTCATTTTAGGATTCAACAATCTAGGAGATGATCTTTCTGAACGAGGAGTCATTTCACAATCTGAACTAAATGAGGAATAAGCCATTTCGAATAGAGATTGTTTTGGAATTTGGACTTCTAAAGGAGATCTCTCAATTTCTTGAGTACATTCAGATGAGGAAGTTGAAATCTCAGAAACACATGAATCTAACCTTTCCAATTTGAGATTAGTTTGGAAAGATGACGAATCTTTCAAATCTTCCTCAGGAATAATTAATTGTTGTGAATTAAACAATAAAGGATCTTCTGAGGAGTATGAATCAGAATCTAGATTGAATAGTAAATTATTACAATAAACTGGATACTGGTTGAAACCAACATCACTTGTGCTGTTGAGTGGCATGTAACCTAATCCGAAACAAGTATTCGAATCACGAAGAGAATTACTCAATCTTTGACTTGTGGAGAAGGTTTCTTCAATAGTGGTGGTGTTACTAATTTGAATTGGAGAGGCAATTCGTTGGAAATTCTTATTCGAATTTGATGATGGTTGTTCGAAAGTAGAAGAATTCAAACTTTGTTTAGCTTGCTCTTCATGAAAGTAATCTGAAACAATGATTTTATCTTTCATTTTATTTTCTAAGGCTAAAATACAAAAATGTACTTTCAGTTTTTGAATGAAACGTTTTTAGAGAATTTCTAAAAATGGAAATTGGTAAAATTTACAAAAGAATTAGAAAATGGAAAGAGAGTCGACTATCTGTGTCCATTCTATAACAAAGGCAAGTATAATTCCATAATAGAATTTGGGTTGTTGGATGACTGTTCTATTCGAAACTTCCTCTACTTTCTGATAATCACATAAATTAGAACGAAAGGAGCAAACACAATCACTATTGGAAAACATAAAATTCCCAAACTCACTCCAATAATCCAAATTGCAACTGTCTTTCCAATTTCATTATTCGAATGTTGCCGATTTGCAACAGGTGCAGATGATGTCGAAGGTGAAACTAAAAAATTCGATAAATCACCACTACTCTGATTATTCTGATTCTTTGCATTCATCATCGAGGCCTCTGTCACCATTTTTTTATTTGTGAGATCTTACTTCTGACATTTTGACAGCATGTGTGGTCGAGTTCATGGTGGGAATTGGGCTTTTAGAAAATTGTAATATTTTTGGAGGAAACTTGCAAATTGGGAATTATTGTAAATCCACAGTGTTCTAATTTAGTAAATTAAATTGTTAACAACAATTGAAAGTTTCAACTCAGAAATTAGCTATCATTTCGATATCATCACTAATAGCATTACCACCAATATCTAGCTTAGTTAATTGAGTCATTGTGTTAATGTATTTAGCTCCTTCATCACTAAGATTATTGTAAGTAATTGAGAGATGAGTGAGTTGATTCAGTTGACTAACATATTTGGCACCTTCGTCGGTAATGTTATTGCGACCAATATCAAGTTTTCTTAAATTCTTCAATTCACTTATATGTTTGGCACCTTCATCTTCAATGTTGTTGTAAAAAATATCCAAACTAGTTAATTGTTTCATTTCACTAATAAATTTGGCTCCTATTGATCCAAGACGATTGTAACCAATGTTCAGATTGGTCAGTTGGTTCATTGTTTTTAAATGTCGAGCTCCTTCTTCACCAATTTTAGCACCACCTATACTAAGATCGGTTAATTGTTTCATTTCAGTAATGTATCTGGCTCCATTAGGACCTATTCCATTTGCTCCAATACATAGAATAGTTAATTGTTTCAACTCGCTTACAAATTTGGCACCATTTTCATCAAGCCTGTTGCCTTCAATAAAGAGATAGGTCAGTTTTTTCATTTGGCTTAAATATTGGGATCCTAGGTTTCCTAGATTATTGTAACCAATATCCAGATGAGTCAATCCTTCCATCTCACTAATGTGACGAGCTCCTTTATCACCAATACGATTGCCATGGATGTTAAGATTAGTCAATTGTTTCATTTGACTAATATATTCAGCTCCAGGTTCTCCAATATTATTATTGCCAATATTCATGCAAGTTAATTGGCTCATTTGACTAATATATTTGGCTCCTTCGTCCATAATCTTATTGTTACGAATATTAAAATTGGTCAAATGTTTCAATTCACTAAAACATTTAACTCCTTCATTACCAATCTTATTGTCCTCAACATTAAGATTAGTTAATTGTTTCAATTGAGGAATGCACTTGGCACCTTCATTACGAATCTTACTACGTATAGTAAGATTATTCAACGATCCCATAAACTCCAATACATGGCAATCAAATGTATTGAAATATTGGTTCACGTTAAGACTTTGAATATTTTGTAAAAATCGTCCTCCCAATGTCAATTCATTTTCACATTTCAATGAAAGAAATTTACATCTTTCCAACACGACATTCAACCACTGTTTCGAAACCAATGCACAACTCATCACTATAAATCTAAAATCATCCCGAAGAAAAGATAAAATTTCATACAATACATCATCGGGCAATATTTCTTTATCAGAATTTAATTTTTTAAATTTTCTTTCTGATTGGAAATTGCTAATTATTAATTGATCGTCGGCTACATGCGATTGATCATTGTGATCATCTTGAAAGACTTTTCTATTTCGTTTGCTCATTTTTTTTGAATATTTATCAAATAAGAAATAGTCAACTGGAAAGCTTATGGAATCAGTTGTTCAAGTGAGTGATTAATTGTTCTGCAATCGTGTTGTAATCCCCCTTAGCTCAGTCGGTAGAGCGTCAGACTGTTAATCTGCAGGTCGGTGGTTCGAGCCCACCAGGGGGAGTTGTAATTTTTGTTTCTGACATTTTGAACCAAATATTTTTCAAAGAAGAATGTTCTAAACTATGAAGAATTAAGCTGAATATTCTTCAATAAGGGAGTGGTTCTTTTGCAAAATCAATTTTGAGCTAAGAAATTTTGGAGTTTCTTTTGTTTATTAACACAACAACTCTGAAATGGAAATTTTCATTCGTCTTGTAGTGGAGGAGGACCTTGTCGAGATCAATTGCTTGTGAGGTTTCGACATCTTGTGTTGTTTATGTATCTTGCTGTTATTTGTCTGAAGAGTGAATGAATCAATTTGATCCCACAATTTACTGTACAAGTCTTCCTTTTCTGGAAAGTGAACATTCGAATAGGTTCTACTAGGTGAATGTTCTACTGTAGTGGTCGTTGTAACAGTTGTTGTTGGTGAAGAAGGACAATTTGGAAAGTTAGCAACAATATTCGAATAGACAAGTTTCGTACACTTATTACCAACAAGTGGTGATGGAGGTGAAAGTTTAGAAAGATGAGCTGGTCTTGGATAGAATGAGGCTGTGTTAGTAGTTTTGATTGTGGTTGGTGCGTAAGGCATGAGTAAGTTAGCAATATTGGTATGTGAAAGATTATTCGAAAGTGGACTATTTGTTGGATTAATGTGAGGAGATCTTGGAGAATTGGTTTGGGGTTGATTGTGAGTGATGGAGGTGGATGTTGAGGTTGTGGAAATGGTTGGAGGTGAAACGCAAGCTGTTTGTCTTTGAGCTGAAACAGTATTCGAATCATTAGAAGACGAAACTTCTGATCTTGTAGGTGATGCAGGACTGCCAGTTGTCAATTGACCATTCTCTGTTGACAATGTTGAAGCGTAGAGTTGAAATAACTTTTTGTTTCTCTTCATTTCGTATTATTATTGTGTAGACGAAAGTAATTTCACTTGTTTCACTTTTTTTTGTTGGTGAGATTCGTGCTTATGCATTAGAAAGGGTGAATTTAGAATGAGAAAAGCGATTGTTTTTTTGCGTGTCAAATGGTTGACATCCGACAGTTGGAGTTAGGATTCGGCTGATGTGAAGATGAATAGTTTGCCGAATCTCTTTATGATTGTAAAGTTTGAATGACACAAACACGAATCCATAAGTCATCAACGAATCCGTAACGAATCACCATCACCAATTGATTAATACCATTTGTGTAATTTGTGTTTGTGTTTGGAAGTAAACAGTTTTTTGATATTGTAATCAAACTATACAGCATTCAGTTACATTTTTGATTATTGAAAATGCAATTACATTGATATGTGTTTGTATTGTATACTCACAATTATTATTGGCACAACCAACTTTCTAATTGATAAATCAAAAAGGAGTTAAAACTCCGTCATGCTGAAATTGTTATTTCTTAATACTCCAAGCTACATTTTTCAAAAAAAAACTCAATAAGTCATCTCCGAAGAAGAAAATTTCAAGCTCTATTTCTCTACTACTAACCAGTAACAATGTACTAAGATTCACAACATGACCTTACTTCTAATTTAAAAAAAAATGAAATCAATAAATTCTTCCAGTCTGTTTGCTGTTGTTGCAATGATGCACTCCTTAATCCTTCTGATGATAATGGGAGAGTTAAAGTTCTTCATTCTGGAATTTCTTCTGGAGATGGTGTAACAAGACAATTTTCAATCTCCTTGACTTGTGATGTGAATGGTCCTGAACGTCCAACACTCACAACTTCTGGTGAACCAAGAGAGGGAGGCACTACAAACTACACACCTCAGAAAGATACTAAAGCAAGAAATGAGCTAAAACAAAAAATTAGCGTGAAACAAAAAACATGTGCGACGAGAAAAGCAAGCCAAAAAGAATCGTTTCCTAATCCTTGCTTTGGGTGCGAATAGATTGTAGTGATATTATCACTTATCAATTCAGTGGTTCCTCAAAGATTGCTTGTCCTGGTGCTGTTCCAATGCCAGTTCCGGGAGGAGATGATTTGCCATTACGTCAATTCGGATTTGGAGGATTGATTATGACATTGGCTCTTATTGCTCTTGCGCTTTACTTTATCATTGGATTCCTAGTGATGAAATTCAAATTGCAAAAGACTGGATTGGAAACTATTCCACATGTTGCTTTCTGGAAGGATTTGCCATTCCTTTTCAAAGATGGTGTCATGTTACCTGTTGATCTCATTAAGGGACTTACTGGAAAAATGAAATATCAAGATGTTGCTTAAACTAGATAGCAAGTTATTCGAATATGATTGAGAATATTTGTAAAATTAACGTTTTTTTGTTTGGATGGATTAATAACTCTAATACTGATTCAGTCATAACATTAAAGTTTTAATCCTTCATCTCTAGCTGTTGCCATTATTCACACTGAAACCCTATTAATACATTTTCAACCTGTCAAACTTCAATAATAAAATAAAAAACCCCAAAATGCCATCCAAGAAGAAGAAGCAGCCAAAAACGCCTTCTTCCTCCTCTTCAGAAGATGAAGATCATCTCCAACACAACAACAACAACACTTCACCGCTTCCCTATGTTTCTTCTTGGTTACCTCCTTCATTGTTGCATTCTCCGTCATCACCAACGACAAATTCATCATCACCGACTACGATTTACGCGCCAACAACGTCTCAAGGTGTTGTAGGAAAATCAAACTCTAAGAATAAGAAGAAGAATAATCGGAATGATGATGCTGATGAGAATCATGATGGAAGAAATATTAATATTAATAATTTGAATAATTTGAATAGTAATAATAACGTTGATAATAATGATGAGAAAACACTCTCTGATATGGACGATGAGTGGAATCACATCATTGAACAATATCACTCCCTCATCAGGAATAAGCAAAATAATGAACATGAGGCTAATCATGATTTATTCAATATTATTGAAGGAAATTCGGCCACACCAAATTATGGAAGTTATGATGATCAATATAATTTACCTTCATATGCTGATAGGAGAAAATCAATGCTCGTCTTTCCAACATCAACCATCCTCTCTTCATCACCAAATAACAACAATAATAATAATAATAAGGAGAATGATAAGAAGAAGAAGAGAAAGTTTGCATCACTGAGGAGGAAGAATAGAAATCAACAAAATTTACCAAGTGATGAAGAAACAGAACAACAACTCCATCATCATCACTATAATGAAACAGTGCAGCCAACAGATCCTGACTTTCCAACATTGTCCTTCTGTGATTTAATGTTAATTGGAGCTGCCACTCAACAACATCCGCATGGATTATTGACAAGTGCCACAACAGCAACAACAACAACAACTTCTGGAAGTGTTAGCACGACTCAATCTCCTTCATTGCCGATGGGAATGAGAAATAACATTGGAAGTAATTTGCTGGGTTATTACGATCATCATCATCATGCATTATCTTCTTCTCCAATGCTTGGTGGTTCTCCTTCTCTCTCTTCACCAAATGTGATTGGAAAAGGTAATGGAGATTTTGGTGGTGGATTTTCACAAGTTGACAAGTCGTTGAATCTAATGCTATTTCCAAATACAGCATCCACAACTCCACTATCACCTTCATTTCCAACAAGTACTGCGCTCAGCACTAAACCACTTTCATTGGATTTATCAAAATTAAAAGCAAAATCAGCAGCTAGTCAGGCAGCTAGTTGTCAAACACCTGAAGTTTCGGATAAGAAGAAGATTTTTAAACGAAGAGAAAGGTCTGCATCATCATTTTCATTAGGAGGCAGTAAACAACATCCAGATAGTCCAAGTCAGAGACATCACCGATTGAATAATTCAGATTCAAATTCAAATTCAAGATTACAACAAGGAATGTCATTCACAAAGTGGTCGGAACTCATTCAAAACAATGGTGCATTTGCGAGAATTAATAACATTTCGCCCTCTTCACCTGCTCTGGGACAGAATGATGAAGATTCACAGAGTAATGGAAATGCAAATGATATTCTTTCACATGATAGTACGGAAATTTTCGATCAGTTGGAGGATATTCTTTCCTATCAGCTGCCAATCAGCCCTAGGTATAGAACCTATTCTAAATCATCGAATACAAGGAGGGATACCTCCGAGACACTCAATGATGAAGAGCAACAACAACAGCAGCAGTCACAACAACATGATGAAACACGAACGAGTGAGGATATTATTGGAGATGAGGAAGAGGATGAAATGGACGATCTCATAGATGGAGCCATTAGTAATTTCAATCGAGCCACTGACAGTAGCACTGAACAAGGAGATAAATCCTCTTCAAATAATCCTGTGGATTTACAATTTGCATTGATTGGAAGTCGTGGAAAGATGGCCGATTGGGTCAAAGAAAAGGAGAAGGAAAAGGAGACTCTTCCACAAAATTTGCCATCTCTTAGGGAGGGAAGATCTCCACAAGAGACTAGAAAGGGAGACCCCTCACGACAACACATTTCAAAAACTAGATTTTCATTCACTTCACGCTCTGCAGTTAATTTGAATTCTGTTAACAATAATCAAAAATCACTTATTGAAGATATCGATTCTGAAAAATCGACATCATTTACTGAGGGAAATTCTCCTCAATTTAGACCAAAGGGAAGAAAGAGAAGTTTAAGCCATATGATGGTTAATGCAAGTGTTTGCTTGCATTTTGCAATTGACAAGTAAGTAATTTGTTATACTTTCATTTTTTAACATTTCTAATTATTATAATACTTTCGTGTTTTTTATAATATAGTTTTAAGGGAATTGATGAATTTATCAAGGAAGAACAAGAGAAGGTCAATCTTAGAAATGAAAATAATTCAACCACTGATGATCAATCATTCTGTGTCCAGTTACATGTCTTGCACAGAGTCAAGAAATCTAACAATACCTATGCATGGATTTCACTCATTCACACTCAAAATGTAAACCTCCTCGATTTGGAATCATTCAACTCATCAGACAAGAGTAAAATCACATCTGATGTTGTCCATTTCGAAACTAGTGCTACCTTACCATTCAATTTTGAAAAGATTACACCACTCCTCTTTGCACTCATCAGTACACGAACAAATCAAGTGCTAGGTTCCTATGAGGGTTGTTTGGCAGAGATTTGTGGAAGTCAGCAGCTAATGATACGAAGAAAACTCATCAAGCAAAAGAAACACTTTTGTGATTTGGTAGTCAAGGCATCCATACCACCAGGAAATGAGAAACGACTCTCAGTTTTGGAAAATCTTGGAAATACCGTAAGGGAGCAACTCTCGCTGGCTCCACCTCTCGATTTATTCAATGATATTCCCACAACAGAGTCTCCTCTCATTTCAGATTCGAGCTCTTCAGTAACTCCTGATATGAATAATGATGGTTCACTCCTGAGAAAGAAATTAAGAGTCGAAAGAAAGAGAAAGAAATCAACAAAAATTGAGGAAATTTATTTGGATTTTGATGAAATACAAGCCAAATTGGAAAAGAAGTACAAGGATTCTTTCCTTGTAGTGAGTCAACAATTCTACACTGATAAGAATCAATTGGGATCTTTCATTCCGCTCTACACTAGTGAAACTAATACCAAACTCACAAAAACACCCTCCTTTGAACCATTTTCTATCAAACCTACTTTAGAATTCACCAATATCACCTTCAGATTCGAACTGTTTTATTGGGTATCAATCGACAAGCAACAATATGACGATTTGGATGTAATGTCACCACGACAATACAAACAATCACCAATTGACGCAAAAAAATCATCAAACACCAGAACAACCACCATAGGTCACTACAGAAGATTAATTGGAGCAACAGAAGTTACCTATACTGATTTTATCAAATTCTTTGATTTACCCTCTGTTCCAACACCTGAATCGACAAGTTCTTCCTCCACTAGTAAACCTCTCAAAGGGGATAATGATCTATTGTTGGGACCATTCTTCCACATTTCTAGCTCTGGACTCACCGAAGCTACCAATAGCACAACCACACCAAGGAAAACAAGAAAATCCCTGAAAAATGTTACATTTGAATCAGAGGAAAAGTCCAACAATTCGAATAGTGGACCCCCAACGAATAGAGTTTCTCCTCTTACAATGAAATTACTAGTCGATCGTAGAATTCACATTATCAAAGAGGAAACACTTGCTCCACAAGGAATGGATCCAGTAGAAGATGAAAATAATCCATCAGTTGTTCACAGAAGAAGAAAGGTTCTCACTGTAGTAAATGTTCAGAGTGGATCTCTCACATTCAAGAGTGTCAAGGAGAGAAAGGTCTTTATTGAAGAACAATCGGATTTGGATGTGACCTATACATTCCTTGATTATATGAAAACTGGATTGAGATTTAAATGTTACTTTGCTCTCGATTTTACCAAAGATAATACGTAAGTTTCATTTAACTTTTTAAATCTTTACAATTTAGTGAGCCGAGAAATGAAGGAAATTTACACATTGCTCCAAAAGGACAAAAATCCATCTATGAACAATGTATTGACAGCATCAGTAAGAGAATATTCCAATATGATCCAAATATGACCGATTTCCACTTGGTTGGATTTGGAAATGATACACAGGAACCAGTTTTCAATTTGTACAGTAAGGGAGACGACCTTCTCGAGGAGGAAACTTCATCTTCTTCCATGTATTTTAGAGATGACAATGCCTCTGCAAGCTCTGAGGATAAGTCACAAAATTACATTTACTCTGTATTATATCCAAGATATTATCCTCCTTTGAAAATTCATCAACTTTCACCAGTAAGTTTTTCACAAATTTTAAAATTTTACAATTAACACTTGTAAAATTCTTGTAATAATTTGGAATTTAATAGATTTATCGACAATATATTTCGAGCACGGGTGGAAATTTCAAGCTCACCATGCAAGATTGTGTCAAAACTCGTCATTATGCCTTCACAGAGACAAACGTTCACAAGGGCACCAGAGATTTGACAAATGCCAATAGATTTAGCTATGATGATGGTTTGAAACATGAGAAATTGAAACGAATGTCCTCTCCAGAATTTATTCACCTCAATTATATTGATTCTCCAAAGGTAACAACCTCTTCACTTACCCACCAAGGCAACAGTTTCTCAAGCAAATCACCAATAGTTGGCTCTTCCTCTATGGAAAGTGAAAAGAAATCAGCAAGCAAATCGAGTCTTTTCAAAAATAACATTTTCGAATCACAAAAAGTAACCTCCAAATATGCTCCAAATGATTATTATCCAGTAATTTCTGATGTTATTGATTTGAGTTGTAATTTGAAGAATGAGGAAAGTATTGCCCAAACTCTTCTCTATCTCTACAGAGAACAGCAAATGTCAAAGATGGGTCATAGAAATTCAACCTCTTCCACACTCTCCTCTGATAGTTCTACCATGATGAATATTACACCAGTTCTGTACAATATTTTGGTAATCTTGATACCGAATGACTTTATTCATGTTGAGGAGACAATTTACAAATTTGTGGAGGCTTCACATAAGGCTGCTCTCTCAATTATTGTCATTGGAGTTGGAAGTGGATGTGGATTCAAAACTCACAGATCTATCAATACGAACACTGATTATGTTAGTAATAATTCTACCTCTGGATCTGGAGGAAGAACTCTCCAATACAGAATTCAAACCATCATTCCAACAACAACTGATTTACAATATAGAGGATTGAGAGCTGCTCGTGGTTGTGTAACATTTGTAAGATTGAACGATCATGAAACTGTAAATGAGGCAGTGGAAGCAGCTTTGCAACACATTCCAAAACAAGTTTGTCGCTACATGAAGATGAAAGGTAGAGAAATATTATCATCCGGAAATAATCAATAAGCACTTTCATTGTGTGGCTGGAATTCAGGACCAATAGCTTGATGTATATTCCTTTAAATTATTCCTGTACCATTCCATAGTAACTACACTTACGTCCTACTGGACACAAGAATAACAGAGCCAAACTTGTAGTCCATATTGTTGAATAACCACTCATTTTGTGAGGAACAGTGGGGTTGATATCCGTTCGCATTGAATGGAAAAGTTGATAGACTCTATTGTTGTGAAATTTCTCAGCTAATTCAAAAAAGGGCTTCCCAGTGAAATAATAAACTGATAATTGTTTGAAAAAGTGATGTGCAAGTGTCAAATTCTTCTTTCCAATATGAAATACGAAAATCCAAATGGTTTCGTTTCAATATACTGTAAGACTTGTTCCCAGAGTGAAAAGAAACTATCCAATGTTCTCAAATCTGGTATACTAGTAAAGGTACTAAATTGAAATATCTGTATATTCATGAATGTGGTCATTATATGATATATCACTTTTCTTCGTTTCATATTCAAAGTAATGATTGGCAATAATTTCTTTGCAACTTGATTGACCATATCCTTTCGAGTGGCATTCAAATTGTTCAACATTGATTTTAAATATCTTTCAGTTTTAGTCATCGAATTAAGTATCCAAACATTTGAATATAAGTAAATATTCTCCAAACTTCTATATCGTGAAATTGTTTTTTTTCGTAAATAACTGCTCGCCATGTTGGCTGCCATTTCACATTCCACTTGTGGATGATCTATGTATTGATGAAACTTTATCAAATTCCTAAAGGAAACCTCCCAAAAATTGGTATCATCATTGTCCATTATTAATCTATTCAATCTTTTACAGACACACAACAAATTCCTTCCCGAATATGAAATCATTAAAAAATCACCAATAATATTAAAGAGAAGAATGTGATCGGGTATTCCCTTGATAATTTCTGTCATTTTTTTCATCTATTTCAAAAACGTGCGATTATTTCAAATCTCAATCTTTACAAAAATAACCTTTATTTTAAATATTTATTGAATTTCCTTAGCAAAGAAAGTAGCATCTGGTCTATCAGCTCCAAGTAATTTGGTGATAGATTCGAGTGGCTTAGTAGCTGCTTCAGTTGACAAGACAGACTTCAAAGATGATGAGAATTTAGACATGTCACTTCCTGACAATCCTGAGGCAAAGATGTGGGCAGCAACAATTTCAGTATAGAGTTCAGAATAGTATGGTTGGCTTTCAAGGTTGAACAATCTCTTAGAGAAGAAGGAAATGTTTGGAATCAATTGTGTGTATGGCTTGCAAAAACGTGACTCAATGGAGGAGAGAATTTCGATTGGTGTACTTTGAGAAGCATCGATTGGTTTGAAAACTTCCAATTCGAACAGAGAGTAAACCATTTGTTGAACTAATTCTAATGGATATTGTGTTGGAGTTGTAGAAAGTTGTCTGGCATATTCTTCAGGTATTGGTTGTTTTGAACCTCTGTGTGAAAGATTTGCCAAGAGGAATTCGGTATTTTGTGGTAATCTTTCAAAAACTTTACGAACAACCTTGGACAAGAGATTAGTTTCAGAGACAGCAGATGAACTTTGGCTGAGAATGTGGAAGAGAGCTTGACCAAAAGCACCAGACAAACTCTTGAATTGTTTGAGATTGAGTGTGTTTGAAACACTGTAGATGTGATCTCCCAAGTTCATTTGAATAACAGCACTCTTCAAGCCGTTTTCTCCAGAAATTGGATGGAGCTTAGCCTTATCAGAGGCATAAGCATCAAAATGTTGAGTCTTTTCTCTTTCAAAGAGATCGAGATAAATGTGACCAACAACCTTACCATTTGAAACAACGTTGAGTTTCTTGATATTGAGTGGTGACCAGGTTTCAGATGGAGCCAACTTTTCTGGAACTACCTCAACACCGAAAGCTTGAGAAGCAACAGTCTTTGTTAAACCGTCCAAAACAGAGCTCAATGACATGTAGTTTTGAATATCAGATGGCAAGTAATTAACTCTAACACGGTTATAGTGGAGATTTGACAATTGCATAATATCAAAACCTGGAGTGAAAAGCTTCAAATCTTCAGCAGTTTGCTTTGACTTGTTGTAGAAACATCTCTTAAGAACTGGATCAGTCATTCTGGTAATCTTCAATTCAGACAATTTTTCAACTTCCTTCTTGATATCGATTTGTTCCTTCAATTGACCAATAACTTTAACAAAGTCATCAACCTTTGGTACGTTATTATTGGACATGTTGACAGTAGCAATCTTCATTTCAACAAATGATTGATATCCAAGAGTCTTGGCAAAAGCATTGGAAGCATCAATAGCGGAAGCAACCTTTGAGTTGAATTCATTATCAGCTGAACCAGTAAAGAATTTCTTGGTAGCTTCATCAAACAAATCGGTTCTGAGACTTTCTTCAGAAACATTTGTAAGAATAGCTTCCAAATCCTTTTCCAAGTTGAGAAGAATAAACTTCTTCTTCTTTTGAACTTCCATCTTTAAAGACTTGCTGTGAGCTTCTGGAAGTTCATAAATTCTCATAGATCCTCTAACCTTAGTATTAACATGAGTTTGAATATAATCGTTCAATTCTTTAACTCTCTTTTCAAAATCTTCCTTAGCTTCAGTGAATTTTTCACGGCTAGATTCCACACCATAAATATTTCTAACTTCATTAGCGAGTGGAGTATCCAAAACGAGTGATTGTGTGGCCTTTCCGAACTTTTCATTTGTGAGAGCACGTTGAGCAAAGAATTGTGAAAAGTTATCATGGATTTCTTGAGCGGCAACAGCAAGGTCTTCAAATGGATGCAATTGAATAAAAGCCTTCAATGACGACAAGTAAGAGAATCGCAAATTAGTTAATTCGAGAGTATTTCTAGAGACATCTTCTCCCTTTTCTATACTACTAACCAAATCATCAACTCTTCCTTTAGCAAGAACCAATGAATCTCTCATTGATGAAGCATCCTTGAAATGTTTCAATCCAAAATATCCGGTTTGTTCAGAGAGCTTGGAAACATCAATATTCTTGCTAGTGTTCACAAATTCAGCCAAAGATGGTGTTTTAGCCAATTCAGCGATATATTTTCCTGTAACTTTCTTCTTTGGGTAGAGTTTTTCAATAGATGGTGGTTTTGGTTTATCGAGTTCTGAATCTTTAGAAGCTCTCTTCATGGCTAACTTTTCCTTATTTCTTTGTTCGAGAGCAGCCTTCTTTTGGTCCATTCTCTTTTGGTGTTCCTTTTGTTGATTTCTCTTTACTAAATCCTTCTTTCTACCACCGGCAACATCCTTTTTGGATCTGCTAATTGTTGATGAAGCAGCAGCATTGAAGAGGATGTGATTGGAAGTCAAGTGAGAGGTAATAGCAACAGAATTTGAAGGAAGTGAATTTCCTAATAATGTTGTAGTCTTTGAAAGACCGTGTTTCCAGACAGAGAACATTTTTTTTATATTATTAACTACACGTTACGGAAGAAGGGAGTGGTGTTGTTGATGTTGTTTTACGAATAATTCACTGTTGTTGTTATATTGTTGTGTGAGTTTGTTCGAGGATGAAGGCAAACAACAGCAAAATATTTTTTTTCTCGTGCTTCAAAAAATGCCTTGCTGTTTTTTACAAAATTATTCTCTTCTTTATCATTTAATTAATTAATTTATTATTAATGATAGAGACTTACCAGTCTTCCCTCCTTATTTACATCATTATTGAAAAAACAATACAATTCATCATCCTAGTCATCATCAGGCTATTTTCTGCTATAACCAAATTGGACTCGCTACCTTATTAATACAATTTTTGTGAGTTCGAATCACTGCATGATTTTAATAACCACCAAAAAACAAAATCAAAAAAATCAACAACATTTCATCTTTTGCTGCATCATCATCAGAAGCGCACTTATTTACCCCTACACCTACTACCGCGAAGAAAAACATCACTGATAATCAAACTCTCAACAACAAAAGAAATTCTATAGAATGCATCATCAATTTGATACTACAACAGAACATTCTCAACCAATTGTTCCATTGGATAATGACAATTCAATCGATCTCAAAAACAAGCAGATCATTGATGAAGAAAAGGATGAAGCTTCTACAGCTCCAATGTGTAAAGAATTGAAGGAATTTACTCAAGAATTGGAAGATTGTTTTAAAGAAGGAGAAGGAAAAGTCAACCCGGAACATGTCAAACAAATCTTCAGAAAATATCTTGATAAGATTGACTTGAGTGATTTGGAAGCCTATTGTTTGGCTGATACAAGAGCTACCTATACTAGAAATTTAATATTTAAAAATCCATACTTTTCATTGATTGTTCTCGCATGGAATCCACAACAACACAGCTCTATTCACAGTCATGCTGGATCGCAATGTTGGTTCAGATGTATGAGAGGACAAGTCAAGGAATGCAGATGGATGATTGACCCAACTCATGACCAATCACTCTGTCCTTCAGAACCAACAAAGGAATTTATTGCCAATGTTAATTCTATTGGTTATATTGATGATAACAATGGTGTTCACTGCATTGTGAATACACGAGATGAAATTAGTGTCACTCTCCACTGTTATGCTCCTCCATATGATTCATGTGCATGCTACTCTGAAGAAACAGGTGAAGTCTATAGAGGAAAAGTAATGTTTGACAGTATTGGAGGTGTTATTGATACATCACATCCTTCAAAGGAATCAGTTGTAAGTAGTACAATTTCCAAAATTGAAAAATTTCTAATTATGTAAATAGTATAATTTTTTGAAAGAAGAAAAGGAATTATAGATATATGGTAACTAAAAGATGTTGTTCAATTGGAACAATCGTTTATCATTTCTAAAAATTCATTGAATTTGTCAAATTCTCCCTCCTTTCATTGTACAGTAATTAACTACCAAAATTTAATATTTATTGATTTTACAAAACGAGTCTTGTAAATTTTTATTTCCAAATAAACCATTTATCTTAACTAAACTTTCAGTCCTCAAGCTTTTCAAATCGATGCTTCCAATAAATCTGGTTCAATTTCAATGAGGTTAAATTATCCCTTAGTAATTGAATTACCAGCAATGCATCTCTTTCATCTCCATGGCTAGAATATATTCTGGACGTCCAACACCAAGTGCTTATTCAACATTATTCAAGACATTGGTAAAGCTCTTTGAGCTTTTTAATCTTCTTAGAAGTAGATGTAGTGATTGAGGTCTCCGCAGAGTTTGCAATGAGGGCAAGGTCGAATTGTATCATTTCAAACAAAAAAATGTCTGAAGCAAAGAAAAGGAAGGGAGGAACCCACGAATCAAAGAGAAAGAACCGAAAAAAAAGCTACAGTGATCGGGTTGTAGTATCAGCACAATTAGACATTCTCACTAGTATTTATATCGATAAAGAACCATCTGAAAAAGACTTGGAATGTGAATTAGCTGTAATAGAGAAGGTGGTTTCCCTTACCAAATTGGAGGGAAATTGGGATCCTCCAAAACAAAAAGAAAGAACTTTATTCATCTATTTTCTATCGGCCTTTGGAATTAAACTTAATACTTCCCCTGATTGTTTTTCAAATGTTCAAAAAGAAATGATTTCTAACATTCATGAGTTGTTGACTAATTTTGTTAATTGTAAACAGGACATAAAGTCACTACTTTTGAACTTTAAAGAATTGGGTTTATGTATTGAAAAGAAAAGGGATTGTTTTATGGAAGTTTACAAACCCAAACTGGATTTGGAATCAGTTGACCATTTAACAAATCTCATGATAGAATCGCGTATTTTGTCTGCTCTTGCACCTCCACATAGAGATTCAACAACCAAAACGGAACAAGAACTTACCAGACAGGTATTTGGACCATTATTTGAATTTACAGCTCTGTTTGAAGGTTGCTCTGGAAGCTCGTAAGTAGATGAAATATTGAATGGTTATTCATGTTTTCTTAAGAAATTCCAGTATTACTCCTTTTGTATGTTCTGGAAATGAAGGGAGTAACTTGAGTAAAATTATCCCCAATCTCCAACCAGACGACTTTACATGTGTTCAATATAACTCTAAAAAACTCATTAAGATTATTAGAGAAGACTCTCCTGAAGAATATAACCACCACACTATGCACAAGGATTTTATTCCATTACTAACAGAAATGAAACTATGTTTAGCTCTTCTTGTGAGAGAATTAGTGAGGGATTCAGAGGAAGATTGGCACAACCAATTAATGGTATTGGGCGTGGCAGGAGAATTGAATCAATGCAATTTATATGCACTTTCGTGTGTCCCAGAATTTAAAGAAGATAGTATTGAACTTGAATATAGATTAACACATGTTGGATCATACCCTCACTATGACATTAACAAACGAATCGAACTTGTTTCCATTTTAATTTCAAATTTATTGCCTAATAGGGAAATGGTGAAACAAACCATTACCACTTCAACGCCTACAATCAATACTCCTTCAAAGAATAAGGAAAGACAATTGTTTCCAACTGTTTTGGGTTATAAGGAAGATACTTTCAAAATTCAATACGAGGATGGTGAAGAAGAAGCTAAGGTTAGATGCTGCAAAGTTAATGCTATTGAATGTGTTGTAAAACGATCTTATTTACAAAAAGAGGAAATGGGCTTTTTGACTTTAAATTTACCAGTTGACTTGTACTGTTTGGATTTTTCAATCTCTTTAAAAGGAAAGTGCCTTGCAAAAATGTTGCTAGATGAAGAAGAGATTGAGGTAAGAGCATTACTCAATAATATCATGGCAATTCTTTTAAGATTAGAAAGAAGAAAGTACACACATAACGATATCAAACCAGAGAATATTGTTTTATATGATGGACATTGGTTTTTAATAGATTACGAAACCCGTACACCTTTTACCGATTTTGATGAGCAAAATAAGTGTTACTTGAACGGAAAAGATTTATTGGTTAGTAGGTGGTTTTCAAAAGGTAAGTGCAACATATTTCAATAGAAAATTCAATGTGCTAGGCTATCGATGTCCTGAAAGACTCGAATATTTCAAATTCAATGGTATATCCTATAAGGGAAGAGTTTCACCCCAGAGTGATGTATATTCTTTAGGATTGGTAGTATTGGAAGTACTTTACAAAAAAAATTTACCTAATTTGGAATTTTGTAAGGAAGTTGAAAAGTATCTGAACTCACTCAAAAATACATGTCGAGATGTTAGTCTTTTGAATGTTTTGACTTTGATTTTAAAAAAGGAATTCAATGAAAGACCAAAACCTTCAGATCTTAAGGAATTTTTTAATTCTGAACCATTCAAGCAATATTATTTACTTTTAGATAACAAATATCACTATATGAATCTATTTCCCACTTCTGCTAATGATATATTTTAAGTATATGAGTTTTTCCTTAATTGATTTTTCCAATCCAATCTCTAAAACGTTGATTTCAACCATTATTCCTTTCACGTTATCACTTCTAACAGGTGTGTATTGGGCCTTTACAAATCCCATCAAACACTTATGTGAAAGAGTCGTAGAGCTTCCCTTATTGCCATTTTCAATAACTACAGAGCTGTCAAATTGGGAAAAGGAAACGAAAGAAGGTCCACTTGCACCATTGAAAGAAATTAACTATTCGATAATGGAATTACCTTCAATTACTCCATAATATTCACCAGAAACGCTTAACTTTCCTCCAATAATTGGATTACCGATCATGTTTACATTTTGATGGATTGTGGGCTTGAATAGGATTAGTTCTAATAAATGTTTAAATTCTCGATATTGTTTGAACTTAAATCCAAAACTCTCAACAATGGAAATTCAACTTAAGAATGAAACAAACCTTGAGGTGCAACTGTTGCAGGCATTTTTTCTAAGTGTTACACAGTAAATTTATTTAGTTTGAGGTTGTGTGTTTTGTGCAACCATCTAGACAAACTTTTCAAAGTAACAGAACAGGTACCTTGAAAAGATTACAATAACAATCAGGTGTCCTTTAACTCTTTAAAGCAACAAATCTCCTGATTGGCTGGCAGACCCTATAATTTTGAAACCATTCATTTTGCATTGTTGTTTTGCATCAAAACTCAACAACCATAAAAATTGTCCTCACAATAAACTGCTGCCCATAACAGAGTCCGACAAGAATACATGAGGAATTTGATAGAAATTTTGATAATGTTATTGATGATGAATAATTTTGCACAGAGTATTCATCATCCTAATTAATCATCATCATCATGATGGAGGAGGAATATTGAGAATGTATGAAGCATCATCTTTGGCTTCATCGGAGGAATATAAAACGAGTAGAAATATTGGAAATTATTATCCGTATAGAACAAGTATGAATATTGATGAAGTTTTAGAGTCATCATCATCAATTCAGAGGTCAACTAGAAGCAGGTCACCTATGAGTGGTGGTATTCAACCAGTAGCAATGATTTATATTAATGAAAAAGTTAGTTATGACAATACATCAACATGTAACATTACTTTTCCATGTTCAAATCTTGGACAAGCTTTGGATTATTTGGCATCATTGGATGAGGAATCGAGATTGGGAATAATCATATTACAAGTGTATTTTATGAGTGATGTGACGACTTGTGAGAATAGGTGGAGAAATGAATTGAATCCTACTATGGAAGTGTTTTTTTTAAACTATCCAACTAGAGAATCTAGAACATTTGATTGTAAAGGACTTAAATATTTTATTACGGATTTTGTAAACTCGAATTCTAAGTTGGGTATTAACATTTTTGAAATGAGGTTTGAAAATACATCATTTAAACATGCATTGGATATGATTGGGTTCTCTGGATGTGTTTTGGATACAGTTTCTATTATTGTTGGAAAATCTTCAAAGGTGACTATTACCGACTCATTAGTTCTCAAATCAGGTATTAATTGTATAGAAGGATATTTAGAAACCTCTAATTCTGTATTTAGGAGTACTCAAATTCATGGATTTAATAACATTGGATCAGCAGTAGTACACCCAATCATAATGCAAGATACAAAATTGTTGGAAAAATCAACACTTAGTCTCATATCATTTAGAATAACTATAAGCCAGTTTACCATTTCGGATTCTTCACTTGAAATTAACTCAGCTCCATATATTGGAATTACTAATTTCACGGCTAGTAATTCACTTTTGAAATTTGAAGTTGTCAATAGAATGGAAATGAGCGAATTTGAAATATTCAATAATGTGATACCAGTGCTATTCTCTGGTATAAACATACTTATAATGAATAATGGAACAATTAGAGATTGTGATGTGACTTCTGATGGTGCCCTTGCATTCAGAACTATTCTTTCAATGAATTTTCAAAAGTTAAAATTTATTAGAAATAGAAGAGGAATGTTTGCTGATAATGTTAGAACCATGTCATTGAAAAGATGTGAATTTTCACAAAATTATCAAGGAGTTAATTTACAAAACTTTGAAAATAATAGTCATGCAACATCTTCGTTTTATTTCTGCACTTTCATTGATAATTATTATCCAGATGGTAATGGAGGTGCTGTTCAAATGATTAGTCAAGATTCTTTGCGTTTTTTTGCTTGTAAATTTGAGAATAATTATGCAAGAAATGGTGGTGCCATCTATTCAACTTCAGAGACCTCCATTGAGGCTTCTACATTCCGAAATAACAGTGCTGTATTGTACGGAGATTGCTCTGAAATTACTTGTGGAAATGGAGGCAGTTTTTACGGCAAGTCCTTTATCACATTGGAAGATGTCGAGTTTTCAGACAATAGAGCTATTAAGGGAGGTGCCTGTTTTTTCAATCATGTCACTAGATTAGACAGTTTTGGGAATCAATTGTTTCACAATAATGTTGCCTCTTTTGGAGGTGATGATATTTTCCTTCATGATACCTTTACTCAAGTTATGCCATCAGCCAAGTTTGCCCAATCAAATATTGGAAGTTTGAAATTGAAGTCAAACTATGAATCAAGCAAGAATATTTCTGTAGAGGATAGCTATTTGAAATTGTATCCTGGACAATCTATTTCTTTCAGATTTGAACTATTTGACATGTATGGAAATCAGATTAGAAAAATACAATCTAGTCCAAGATTTGTATCCAGCAACCATGGTATTGTCGTAAAAACAGTGGTCAATTCAACAACCAATATTTCATTGAATTCATTTTCCTATGAGGTCAATGAGAAAATACCAAGTGATGATTTCCAAGTCCTCGTTTCATTTGACGAAAATTTCAAAGATTATATATTGAATATTCGACCAACTCACTGTCCATTTGGATATTCATTCAAACGACAATTTGAATCAGAGTTTAGTCAATATGCTTGTGTGAAAGAAAATTATGAGGCCATAATTGCATCATCTGTTATGGGAACGGTGCTTATTGTAATAGTATTGACTGGATGCTCAATTGCTGCCTATTTTATTGGAACTCGTATGCATAATCTCTACAAGAGAGAACAAGCTGAAAAAAGTTTAGCCAAGAAACTCATAGATAAGCAATTTATATTTGGGGAACAGTCAGAGTTGACTGAAAGTTTATTGCACTCCAATGGAAAGGCAAAGCAGTTAAAGAGTCAATGTGATAATATGATTATTCCTCTTACAGATATTGAAATTATCAGCAAGATTGGAGAAGGTAGTAATGGTGTTGTGTATAAGGCTCGTTGGCATGGAACTTTTGTTGCATTGAAAACACTCAAAATTAACTCACTCTCAGAGGAAGAAAATGAAGAATTTGAACATGAAGCTGCATTATTATCAAGTTTGAAACATCCTTCTATTGTTTCATTTTATGGAATTTCAGTTGGGGTCAATGTCAAGTACATGATTGTTGAATTTATGCCGAATGGAAGTTTGGATCATTTAATTAGAGAATGTAAAAGTGGAAAGGTACATATAACTCTGCGACAAAAGATTAATATAATTCTTGGTATTGCCAATGGATTACTCTATTTACACAATCTGAAACCTCTCTCAATCATTCACAGAGACATCAAACCTGGAAATATTTTACTAGATCATTCATATCAGGCAAAAGTGAGCGACTTTGGATTATCCAAGCTCACTTCAAATAATGGTTCCTCAACCATGACTTCAAACTTGGGCACTGTTCTATATATGGCACCAGAAGTAATCATGGAGGGTGAATATGACATTTCACACAAATTGGACGTCTACAGCTTTGCCATAATCATGTATGAATTATTCTTTGAGGAAGCTCCATTCAGTTCAGGTAGCTCCAAACTAAATAGATTTTCCAAAGATGAAAAGGAAGTGAAAAACCTATTGAGTATTCCATGGCTTGTAGCTAAGGGTGAAAGACCCAAAATTCCATTCACCACAGAGGAGGAACTATCAATGTGGATTGAGGAATTTATAAAGGATGAGAAGGATTTGAATGGTAATGTTTCACTTTTCAAAGCAGTGCAGGATTATATTGATTTGATGAAGAAGTGTTGGACACAAAATCCCTCCGAAAGACCTACCTTTGCTGAGGTTGTAATTATACTTTCGAGAATGTTGTCAAATTATTGGAAAGGAATTTAAGTTCCTTCTCAATATATTGTTATAAAAAATTAAATATTTAAATAATAATCACAACATTGCAATTCCTTTGCAATTAGATCCAATTGCCGACATTCGGCTCTCTACTTCAATTCTTTTATGTGTGTGTTCCTTCCCACACAGCACAATATCCAATACTACCGGTAAGCACAATACAACAACAGCGCTGGAATAAAATAGCACAAAATAATAACAAAATAACATCACAGCAATTCTATTGTTCCCGCTCAAAAATTCTACAATCAGAGAAAGGGCCACACTTTTTGGGCAAATATTTCATCTAATAGATGCACACGACGACGAAGGTAGTAACAACGTCTTCGTTGGTGGTAGGAGGGATGCAACAGCATGAGTCGTCAATAGCTTGCTGTAGTAATGATCAGATAGTGGTTGATGAAAATCATCAGGAACACTACAATCATCATCAGCATCATCAATATGATACAAATCTTGTTCTTTCCTCGGAGCATTATCAGCAACATGTACATCCTATAGTAACAACAACAATGATAAATAATCATTCATCACCAATAGCCTCCCAAAGTCATCATCACAATAATACCTCTTCATTCGAACAACAAAATAGTGCCACCACACCTGTTCATTATCAAAGTAATTGTAATAACATTCATTCGGAAGCTTTGTCTTCATCACCCAATTCATGCTCATCGACGACAACCAATAGAAAAAAGTCTATCGGATCAACTTCAACAGAACAAGTATTTGCAACTAATATAATAACAACACCAACACGACAACAGGCTATTATTATTGCCACAAATTTTAATGAGGATGATAGCAGCTATACCCGAAGTGAGAGTAGTGACAATATTGTTGTAGATGTGGATAATATTATTGTGGATACTCTGGACCCAAGACAGCCAGTAGATGATGATAATTTATTGGCCACTACAATTCATGAATTACCTACCTCTCTAAGGATTCCTTCATCTCATCAAATTTCAAATCTTCAAAATCAAAACATGTATACTATTCCACCAACAACTAACTCGACCGATTTTGCAACTACCATAATTGTAAACAATTCTTCACCAAATCATCAACCAAATGAAACTACTAATCATATTATTGAGCTGGACAGATTACCAAATCCTCCAAAAAGAGCTCACCCAACTCACCCTTCAATTTATAGGCAAACCAATGAAAATTTTCTCCTTACAATTTATTCGGAATTAATCTATTGGGGAAAGGCAATAGCTGTTGGTCACAGAGATAACCCTCACTCGAATAATGAACACTTTATCAGATCTATACCCTATCTTTCCGAATATCCTCATCACGATACAATTCCGAAACAATATCCAAGGAGTTCTACCAATTTTCATCTGTTACTTGCTGACATGCTCCATATAATATTAGGTTTTTTGGATTGTGCTTCAATATTACGATTTTCTAGGTGTACTACCTATTACTATCACATTTCACATGCTAATGCACTGTGGGATGAGTATATTTATCTCGAGTGTTATATCAAATTTTCAAAAATTACTCTACCTGAAAGATTTGCAAACCTGTACAATACCAAACCAGAGAGAAGACGAGAGCTACTCCAAAACATTGATACTGATGAAAATGCTGATTTAGATTTTCGTCAAAAAAGGCTTTTGAATGCCATCGACAAATTCTTGACATTCTATCAGCCCTCAAAAGAAGAATCACTCTATAACAAGTATTCTGAACTGAAAAATGAATATCAACAAAAACTAGTCATTCCTCACTCGAGAGAAATTGTAGCCATTGAAAATAGTGACCACGAAATAACCATCAGAGAGGTTGAAGAAGAAATGGACGAAGAAGAAGCAGAAGCCAACCAAAGTGCTGATGAATCCATCAATATTGAGACAGACTATGATGAAGATATCAATCACTTTTTTGAAACTTTAAATAGTGTTTTTAGAAGAGACGAGCACAGCCAAAACTTGCAAAGTATTAGAACAACAATTTCTCGAGAGGATTCCTCAAAAAGTAATAACAGTAGTAATAGAAGGAATAGTTTCATGGTGGATGAAAGCTCCAATATTCCTGTTCCAATAATTATTAATAGAGCCTCTACTGACATGCCATCAACACCAGTTCAGATAGGCAGCAATGCCACTGCCTTTAAAACAGATCTGGTCATTCCAAATAAGCATTTCAGTATCACATCTGAACAGTTGGAGAATGTTAAAATTTGCCCACCAGAAGAAGAACAACCTCAAGTCTCCTGGTTTGTCAGGTGTAAGGAAACCATCTCACAATACTATAAGAACTTTTCAGCAGAGGCAACCACCAAGAGAAAAGCAGCATCATCTCACGTAAGACATGCTAGAAGTGCTGTCGATAGATATTATTCATCTTACTGTATTTTCAGACAAGAGAAAATAAGAAACCCATTCATTAGAAGTAGACTGATGAAGCTCTATATTAATCAAATCAAGAGACGTTACAGACCAATTACCAGATGGATCAACCATGTGAAAATGAGTTCTTGGCTCTTACTAACCATCTTTGCAGTTCTCTTATTCTTGAAATTGGATGAATACATTAATTGGCCATGGTTTGTTGTTTTTGCTCCAGTGCTTGGTTCCAGTTGTTTATCCATCCTGATTTCTTTATTAGTTTGGACTCCAACCATTGGTTGGCCAATTGTGCTCTATCGATGGGTTTCAGGAGATGCTGTTGGATTCTGGACAGCCTATGCCTACTGTTTAACACCCAGAGGTAGAATTGTTCAGCTTATAGTTGCAATCCTGCTGGCCCTAACACCTTGTTGTACCTTTTTCATTTCACTATTCCCCGATGTTCCCCAGTATTTACCTTGCATTATTGTGGCAGCTGCTTGTCTCATTTGGATGTACACTTGCACACAGATTATTTACAAAACCGGAAAGAGAGTCTATCCTTATTTACTTTTCCTTGTTTGGCTTGGAATGGGAATGTTTTGTGGAGCGATTATTTTGAAATTTGCCATTCCATTCTTTACAGCTAATGTAAAATGGTATTTAATTTGCTCTCCACTGTACATTGTAGTAATTTTGATTATCAGTAAGTTTTATTCATAACTTGAAGCTAACATGTATAGTTTATCAAATCAAACTTTCCATCGATTTGAGCGCAGCCTCATCCAAGACCTGTGTGGGTCTTATATGGTCAATGACATTCTTTGGTTTCATGTCAGTAATTGTCCTCACAATGGTACTTCTTATTTTAAGAATTGATGAAATTGTGAAATGGCAGTATACCTTAATATTTACTCCTGGATTCTTAATTTTTCTAATTGGATTAATGTACTATTCTGTCAGGGCATTTACAAGCAAGCTTTCTCCAACCATTCTCAAAAATCCATTCTCCCTTTTCACTAATGGTATGAAAAATAATGCTGATATGGATACTTATATTTTGTAGTAGATCCATAAACACTTTCACTTTCGAATTTGAAAGTTATTGAATTACCAACTCTATTTTTACTTTATTAAAAAAAAAAGCCAAACATCTTCTAAGAGAATTGTTCCCTCCAATAAATACTAAGAATGAATGACAGATTCAATAGAAGAATAATGAATCATTCTGAACATTTGGAATTTTCACTCTACTCCCAAAATTTGCTAGCTGGATGTTGGTCCACTGATTTAAACGAATATTCGTATGTTGAAGAGCCAAAAGAAGAACACTTGGAATGGAGTGGAAGGGTGAAGAAATTGGTGAGGGATTTTACAATTCATCAGCCTGATATAATTTGTTTACAAGAAGTTGAAACTCTATGTTTTGAAAAGGACATTTTGAAACCATTGCAACAAATTGATGAAAGCTATCGAGGAGTTTTAAAGAAAACACTTGGAGATTTTCCTGTAGGAGTTGGATGTATTTTTAAGGAAAACGTATTTGAACTAGTTCGATTTTTTGAAACAAGTTGTTCCATAATTCTAGTTTTGAAATTCAAAGCCAACAATTCATTGATTTATGTTACATCATGTCATTTATTTGGAGATCCTAATCAACCTTACACAAGAATCAATCAATTGAAGTCAATATTCAAGAATTTGAAAAAATATCAGAAAGGAAACCATTGTTCCACCATTATTTGTGGAGATTTCAATGCAGAACCCAATTCTGCTACCTATAATTTTGTGGTCAACTCACAATTGAAATCAAAATCAGAGGAGAATAATGTCATTGCCACAGAGACAGATATTCAACATCAGTTTAAATTCAAAAGTGCCTACAAGGAAATTATTGGAAATGAACCTGAGTTTACCTTCAGACCAATTGAAATTGCACTAACGTGTGATTATATTTTCTACAGTTGTGATCCTTTAGAAATTGGTGGAATCATGTCACTTTATGAGAATGAACAAGATAGAGAAAGGATACACCAAGTGGGATTACCCAATTCAAAATATGGATCTGATCATTTAGGTCAACAAGCATACTTTTCTTTCAAGTAATTCCTAGGAAACTTATCACAGCATAAGATGACCAAATAAATAACACTACCATTTAATTATCAAGGATCATGAGAATTGCCTTTGGAAACAGCTTGCCTTGCTCAAGAGTAATACTATTATCATCAAAGAAGGTGTTTGGAATGGCTTTCAACCTAAATGATGAATTATTCTCCATTTCAACCATGAGCAATCTCCTGAGGTCTTCAATGGTTTTAGACTTGTGTATGGTGACAATATACTGCATTGTTGAAGACTTTAACTTGATAGTGCACAATTCCTTTGGATTCAGTAATGCAATGCCAACATCTTGTATCTCAATGACAGAGGGATTGTCCTGAGAGGCACTTTGAGTTTCCTTAGTAATAACCTTTTCAATTTCCTCTCTGATTGGAATGACTTTTCCATTCTTTATCACTTGCTTTGGAAGTTTATCTAAAAGAGCCTTCTTATCAAGTGGGGGTTGTTCCTTTCCATTCTCTTCCACATGTTTTAAATAGTCCATTCCTCGAATGTTGTTTCCCTCATGTTCCTTCAAATAACTGCCCATTCCAACACTTCTCTCGACTTGTCTTGAAAAGTCCTCACTCGTCTTGTCTATGATTTTTAATTTTACTCCATCTGGGTGTCTTTCCTTAAATTCATACGGGAAATATCCATCCACTGTTGTTTGGGAAAATTATCATTGCAATTATCATTCTGAATGAAAAAAACTTACAAATGTCAGTCAAGAAGGCCTTTGTAATATCCCACTTGTAAGGCTTGAATGGTCCACCCTCAACAACAATTCCATTCTTCCAAAAGGTAACTCTACAAACTGGTTTAGGTTTCAATTGTTTGATATTTCCATTCTTTGAAACTTCTACTAATTCTTCCTCGTCAATCATCTTGTTAAGTGCTTCCACTCGCTGTTCCAAAACTTTCATATTGATTCTAGATCCTAGGTCATCATCACTAAGTGGTTTAGGAGATTTGCTTCTTCGTTCCTCTGGAGGCTGAGGAGTAAATCTGGTATTTTCTGGTCGTGGTTGAGATGATGAGCTACTAGAACTTCCAACATTACTTTGCTCGGATGAAAGCGATTTGAAGGAATGTTTCAACCCAGCATTATCCATAAACCTCACGAGAGTATCAATGGTCGATTGTTGCTTGTCCTTCTCCGCTGAAAGCAATTCCATCTTTGTTTTTTGTCTCCCAACAGTGAGTTGAAGATCCTTAATTTGTTGATCTTTGGTGGATAGCTCAGTTTTTTGTTCGGCACACAATTGCTCCATCTTCTTCAAACGAACTATTAAAGTTGAGGTAAGATCATCTGTAGCTGCTGTGCTCTCAGGTATCACCTCTGTAATAATGTCAAAATAAATTAGGTCATTAAAAACATACCGTCATCTTCACTATTTACAAATATTGGAGGTCTTTGAATGGATGAAGAAGAATCATGAGATAACAAACTCGGTCTACTCGGAGCTATTGGCCTTAGGTTTGAACTTGGGTGGTGTATCACTGATGGCTTCATAAATAATTTAGAATTGAGACTCTTCTTATTATTCAATACTTGAATATTATGTTTGCTGTACAATCCATTAGTGACCTTATCACCATTGTTACTATTACTACTGTTGCTGCTTATTGCATTATTTGGAGGACCTCCCGAAGAAGAGGGACGAGAATTAGAAGCTCCCTCTCCTCCCAAATAGCCATTATTGTTGTTATTATTGTTGATACTATTCGGCGATCTCTTCTTGATCAGCAAATTGTTGTTATCTGAGGACATTATTTACAAGTAGTACTTGATTTTTCTCTTATATCTTTACAAATAGAAAGATAGGTTCTTTCCCTCTCTTAATAAAAAAACCAATATTAATAATTGATAGTGATGAACCTTATTTTGCGTTAGCCCCTCAATGCGAGTTCATGCAATTTTTTAAAAATTAGAACTTGGAAAAACGTAAACGAGAACTTGATTTTGGCGCCAAATAAATTTTTCATTTCTTTTTATTCGTCTTCTTGTTGGGTTTCTGTTTGTTCGCAGAAGCATTTGATGTGGAGTTTCTTCTCTTTTTCTGATTGGTTTCAGAACTATTTCCTATGGAACTTTCTTCACCAATTGGTTTTTTCTGTTCCATTTCCCTCTTTGTCTTACTTCTCTGCCATAATAACTCGGATCTGTAAAGTATATCGCCCGAATCTCGATCAATGAGGAGGAGAAAGATTATTTTCTTGGGAGCCGATTCTCCTTTCTTTTTCTTTTTTGGAGAGGAGGTGTATTCAATGAAGGAGGAGCTATTGTCAGAGTCGTCAGAGTGAGGCAATTTGTTATTGTTGTTTGGCGAGGAAGAGCTTGCAATGACAGAGTTTAGTTTCTCCTTTCTTTTACCTCTTTTGGAAGTATTATCCCTCTTAATTGGTACCTTAATTGAAAAACCAGAAGGGAGATTAGGATCTTGAAGATTGGAAACGAAACGACTATCTGATAAATTCTCATAAAATTCCAAAGCAGTGAGGTGATCAATTTGTGAAATGTTATTAATCACTTCATTTGGATTCTCGACAACGGAAGAAACTAAATAGCTTCTCATTTGGAGCTGCACTCTATCACAGAACAAATCCTCAATTCTATTCGAATCAAATCTTGGAATATGCACCAAAATATCATCATTCACAAAAACACTATGAGTAGCTCCCAGTGGCTTGTGATAAATATTAATTGTAAATTTTGGATTACATGTCAAAATTATACTTGTTGGAGCTTGTGTGAAAAACCATCCTCCAAACTCTTCATCTTGCAGAATTGACCTGCATTCTTCTTCATCATCATCTTGATCTTCTTGCACGACATGGGTTGTGATTTTTTGTAAAGTAGGTTCTGGATTATTTGTTGATCCTTGACTATTGGAACCACTCGAAAATCTTGAACGTTTTCCATGTGAATTGTTGGTAATCCATGTGGAGGAAGCTGATGATGAGTGATCATCGTTGTTGGAATTTGTAATTGTTGGTTGGGAGACTGCTGGTGAAACTATGGAGGTGGAATGAGTGGTTTGGAGTGGATTTAGAACTTGGTTGGTGGATTGTGTTTTGCTTTCTTGTTGAAATGTCTTGCTATTCGAAACTTGTTCTGATTTTTCAGTGTGTTCGATCCAGTTGCATGGATCAAGAAATAAGGAATCAATATCCAGTTTCAGTAAAGAGTTATTCGAATTATTGTTTGTTGCATTCAATCCCAAGGAATCTTGAAAACTATCGAATATGCTTTGGTCGAAACTAACATTGTTAGTATTGCATACAATTATTGTTACTGCCAGTATCTGAAAATAAACTTCTAAAAAGGATATCATCTCGTAAAAACTCTGTATTGTTGTTACCAAAAGAGGAAACTAAACCATTAGACGAAAGTTGTCGTTCATTATTCGAAGGAGGCACAAAACGATTATTGGAAACAGAAGCATTCGATGGAGGTAGACATGAAGGTTGTTGTTGATTATTAGAGAGGAAGACAAAAGGAGGTGAGGATTGGAAAGATATTGAAGAAGTTTGAACAGGATTCGAATAAGAATTATTTGGAAACAACATGTTGCTTGATTGTTGCTCATGTTGCTGATGTGTTTGTTGCCCATTTGGAATAATCATGTTTAGATTTTGGTGAAGAAACTGATGGTAGGGAATCAATTTGTTTAAAATTGTCATGTTTTCGAAAGAAAACGAAAGTAAATTAATATGTTGAAGATCTTTGTAAATCGCCAACGACCGTGATAAAATGTTAACAGAGAAAGGAAGAAACAGTAACTTCTTAGATATGAAGGTTGTTGATATTTGCACTACCTTCGTACTTTGTTGTTTTTTTCACAAACACCAACAGACGAATCAAACTAAATAATTAGAAACCTACGAGCAGATCAAATATATTGAGAGGATTTTAGGCATTGAGTAATAGAGCCTAGCAGATTACTTGTGGAGAGGAAATTGTAAATAGCAAAACGCAGGTTGAAGAGCTCGATACGAATACGCAAAGATGTCATCATTCAAAACTATTAGAAACTAATTTTTGGTCAGCTAATCAAAATTGGTTATTGGAATTTACAAGACATTAGACGAAAACAATTTAAACCATAAACATGAAAGTTATTGGATTAAAATAATATTTAATTTATATTAGAAAAGTTGATTTCAATTCAGCGGCTCATTAACAAAAATTGCTTCCTGTTGCTTTGGTATCAATTGGGAGGTTTTACATGAAATGCATGCAATCGTTCACTTGCGAATAAATAATCCATTAAAGAGAATTTCAGTGAATAGTCATTTTGATTTGTCCCTCTTCCTATGTTGATGACCGAATGTGAAACCAAACATTTGATGAATTATGTAAATTATGTTCAACATGAGAGAACCGTTAAAGAGAGAGGAGTGCTTTCAAACCCTTATATCCAAAATTCGCTCAAGTTGTCTTCCATCTATCAAGTGCAATGGAATCTGTTTGTGTGGATCGGATAATATTGCAATTTCCTTTTATGAGCAGGGAGCGAATAGAAATCAAACCTTGCCTTTTAGAAATTCCACCTTAATTGTTGTAAATTCTTGGAATTATTATTTTGTTTTGATTTTAATCAAGTGATTAATTTTTGCTGGGATGTGAAATACTTCTGTGAAACTTGTGGTTCATTGAACGAAATGGCACAAGTATTCGTTCTGTCTTTGTTCTGACGTGGAATGAAATGGGTCATCTCTCAATTTTATGCTGAAGAGTGCCTGAAACTATTGTAAGATGGATTTTTGACACAATTCAACATTAGATCGAGGAACAAGAGGTAAATTTTCTGTTCAATAAGGAGACTAATTCATTTTGGAAAGTGAGCAGTGTGGTATATGAATCTAAATAAAATTAGTAGATCGATCGAAATAGTTAGAGGATTTTAGGCTATCCTATCTTGTTGATAAATTTTCCCGCCTTATTCTTGTAAATTTTTTAGATTATTTTATTTTTTAATTAAAAAAAAAGCTGCATGTGATAGTCTTTGGATGTTATTGTCTAGTGGGTGCATGGTGTGGTTTACTATTCTTGGGAATTAATTATTATGTTTTTTGTGATATCATGATCAGCATGATTCCAAGAATATGTGTCCAGATTATTCTAATCAATTTATGATGATAACAATTTTCCATTAATATTATTCATGGAGTTGATGCACTAAGTGGTCTATATCCGAGGATCTGGATAACTCGTTACCACATTGATATTTTCGAGTACTACATACGATAAGGACTACGTTCGTTCAACTGGAGTTTATCAACTAATCTAAATGAACAAAATAGAATAATTTCCTTTAAGAAAATAAGAAGAAATCTCTTGCACTGTCTTAACAGAATGTTTTCATACGGTGACAATCAACCGAATAACAACAACCTTGGCCAATATCAACATCGAAGAGAATCAATAATTGGAGGAAGGACAAAGAAGAAGTCAACTTCACGATCTAAACAATCGGATTTCCCAGTTGCTTTCTACTCTGATTTTGATAGTGATGATATTGATGAGGCTCCTATCATTCGTCTAAATAATTCTAAAGAAGAATCAAACGAAACTGAATCAAACATCCAAACAACACCACGAAAGAAAAAACGAAAGAAACGACAATCTTCTTGTGGAGAATGCGGAGTAAACTGTAGAAGATATGGTTTCCGAATTATGAACCTAATTTTTGTCTTGTTTGTTTTTCAAACATTTTTTGGGATTTTGGCTTCTTTCGTCTTGCTGTTCTCTAGTGGATCCGATATTTACAAAAACACAAATGGATACGAAAGGTGGCAAATGAGCTACAAACTAAGGATGGGAGTTGTGAAAATTCAAAATTCTGCTAGAACTCTGGTTGACTTGATGTTTTACACTCTCTACATTGGAAGATTGATGGAATTGGATCATGAAATTGAGTGGATGCGATTATTACGAACAGCTGAGAGAATGATTATCAGTCGACAAATATCTTCCATTCAATTTATACGATATGATGATTATTATATACTGTATAGAAACCATCTATTCGAAACGAGCAAACATTTCAATACATCAGAGGGCTTGAAAAAACATTTCGTTTATGCTGTAAGGAATAATAGTGCACTCCTATTGTCGTATTATGATTTGCAATTGGTTGATAGAGAACACCATCATATTACTTCACCAACGGATAGTGATTGGTATAGGGAGGTGCAGAGTTCACGTAAGGCGTCTGAGCCTTGTTGGACTCACGCATATTTGAATGAGGAGAACTTGTATTCAGTTTATTTTGCCTATCCAATTTATAGCCAAATTCCAACAAGAAACCTGAGCATGTCAGAGGTTAATGAAACTATTGTTGCTACTCAACCAAAAGATTTAGTGCAGTTTAATGGCACATCTGAGGATTATTTATTTGGAATTGTTGCATTAGAGTTCAAGATCCAATATGTCAACACCTTTCTGAACACTTCCTCTTCGCTACAATCATTCATAATCAATGGAACTGGATATGTTTTGGCAAGGAGTAGTGATAGCGACTCTTCTATTGATGAACTTGCTCGTGAAATATATAATACTGGATTACTAAACATGAATCTGAGTGCCAACGAATCGTACATTTTTGATTATAAGGGGAAAGTAGTGGAGATTTCAACAGTTAGAGATAATTACAATTTAACTTGGGCTGTTGTGACAACGAGTTTGGAAAGAAGTTATTTCTCAGAAGTCATATCCACGGGTGTTGTTTCCGTCATTTTATTTATTATCTTATTTGTATTAGAAACCTTAATTGTATTGTGTATTGTTCAATCTATTAACCAGCCTCTGATAGATATTACCAAACAAATGAATAATCTCATTTCATTTAAAGGCTTGGAATCTCCATACAAGAAACATGCAACAGTATTCAATGAAATTAGAGAAATGGATGAAAATATACAAATTACACAGAGAGGAATATTTGCATTCAGCAAGTATGTTCCACACATTGTTGCCAAGATGATTGTCTCAAATATGCAAGAGTATGGGAAAATTGGTTTGGAATTAGAACCTAGCATGACAGTCATGTATTGTGGAGTCAATAATTTTGCAGCACTTGCTGAAAAAACCGAAACCACAGCATTTATTCGAGTCATTACCGAATATTATAGCTCTATATCACAGGTAATTGAAGCTCATTATGGAATTATTGATAAATTCATTGAAGGTACTATTATGATATTTTGGAATGAAAAATCATTCAGATGTGCCAATCATGAATCGCGAGCCTGTAAAGCTGCCATTGAGTGTATGGAAATATTAGAAGGTTTAAACACTAAATGGAATAATTTAATGGGTATTCAATTGAGTATTTCTATTGGAATCACATGTGGTGAAATGCTTGTTGGTTGTCTAGGAAATAAGAGTAGAATGTCATTTACTGTGATTGGTGATGCCTGTAATATTGCATTAAGATTACAATCCCTAGCTCCAAATTATTGTGCCATCCTTGTAAGTGGCGAGATTGTTGAGAGAGTGAAGGAAGAGTTTGTTTTGTATTTTGTTGATCTAATCAAATTGAGAGGAAAGAGTAATCCAACATGTGTTTACAATCTAGTAGCATTCAGGAGTGAGGCTTCTGATTTGGAGAAAAAGTTGGAAAATGACTTGTTGCAAGCCAAAGAGCTTCTCTTCGCTGGTCAGTATCTCCAATTTTATAGTGTTTGTGAAAGATTGGCTGATGTGTGGAGTGATTCGGCAATAGTTGTAAAGTTGTTCGAAAGAGCTAAACGATTGGTTGCATCAGAAGAGAATATAAGCGATTCAGACAAGTCTGATAGTGTCTTTTTATGAGTGGAAGCCATCTAACTAATGATTTTAAATTGTTTGGCTAGTAATTGTTGCATATTTAGCAATACACTTGCAAATTCCTTATTTCTGCCAATTTCTAACAGTTGAGGATGAAGGAAAATATCGCTGGTTATGCACGTCTCTCCAGGAACATGTGATTCAAAGATTGTATCCTTTATCTTTGTGCATGATTCATAACTGTGATTGGCTATGAATAGTTTGTCCTCGACAGAAATAGTTGGATGGGACAATAATGTTTCAATCAAGGCCTTCCACTCATTAACACAAGAAGAGTTGGCAGAGTCAATTAACTTTCTAAAGAAATCTCTCTTGAAATACGTTTCAAATAATTGATGAAATAAAGGAGGACATGCCCACATTATTGAACACATGTAAACAACAAAGGATGGCCGAAAAGTTTCCTCATTTCTTATATCATTCATAATGGAAGAAACAATAAATTCGTTCCACATACTCTGAGCAAGTATTGATTCTGACATATTCCTCTTAATTTCCAACAAGTAAAGAGATTTTACAGAATAAAGTGCCAATAAATCTTCATTCTATACATAGGTATCAAAAAATATTAGTCGACACTGAAGATATGATTGTACTTACACTTAAAATATTATTCAGTAATGAATAAGCCAAGGTAAAACTCCAAACTTTCGAATGATCAATCTTGCTACTTGTTGACAATATTGTGTGGAATGTACATGTTGAAAGAATTCTTAAAAGTGGAGAATCATTATTCAAATATTGAATGGTAAATTTCAACAATGTTTCACAAATTTGGGAATTCTCTTCGCTTGATCCCACCATACTACGAAGCAAGGCTGTTATGAGTTGAAAGATGCTAATAATAAAACCACTTGCAATATTCTCTGAATCAAATAAAGTGAGTAATTTCTCTATGGATTGAAGTGACCTTGTCAAGTTGGATTTGACTTGAAAGCTAGAGAGTCTCTGTAAAGAAATGCCATTATCATCTGCTGATCTTATCAAGTAGATAATTTTCGTTAGTATATTCATAGTGAGGCCAATAGTCTTCAAATCTAGCTTTAGGTCTGAAAGAGAATGAAATATTTTAGAATAGTGATTAAAAATAGTTGAGAGATAAACAACACTTCTCGAGAAATCCAATATGATGCTAGTGCATTTAGTAATCTCATCAAGAGTTGATGTAAGGTTGGTGTTACATCCCTTCTTGAGTGAAATATAAATATTACTCAAAGTAGGTTCTATTATTTTCTGAATGACAAGTGTAGAGTCCTTCTCATGAACCAGTGCTTCTGTTGTGAAGTATTCGCTCAGTATTCTCAAGAATTGGGTAGTTGAATTTTTCGATGTTGAATTTTCCATAAAGAGTGAAACTAGAGTTGGTACAAGATCCACTCTGGCATCCTTTAAAATACCAAGCAAATACGACTCTTGGCTATGTGATTGCATGTTGATAAGACCAGATAATAAGGTACGTGTAATACCACTTGTTGTGCTCTCCTGTTGAGAAGCCCATTTTACAAAGAGTGAGGTTCTCTCCTTGAAGGAAAAATTTGTCAACTTCATACACTCCAGATACCAACCCAGAACCAAGTTAGATATTGTGGAGGGAATTGTGCCGAAAGAATAATGTAAGGAAAGACCAACAAAGAGTTCGGAAAGTCTGAGCCTGGAAAGAGTGCTCAAATTACTAAGGCTCTTATCAAGAATCATTGTTGAAATAGTGGACAATAATGTATTCAGTGGTGTAATAATTTCATTATTAAAAAGGGTGTAATGTAAAAGAGCAATTCCTAATGCACAAAGATCACTTCGTAACATACCAACAATGCTAGTTGGAGAAAAATCAATCTGATCCAATATGGAGCTCTCTACAGGTGAATCCAATAAATCACTAGAGTGCAATACTAGGACTAATAGCTGTTTGTGAGCAAGTGTCATTTCACAGGATGAATTAATAGATAATGATACAAATTTCTTTTGCAATAGATAATCAAGAATACTGGCCCTTTTTTGTTGAACAAGTCTTTGATAGAAATAGTCGTGACATGTTCTCAAAAATCTTTCATGAAGACTCTCAGAGATATTAACATGCTCAAGAATGAGCTCATCAATTCTTGATAACAAATCTGATTGTTGAAATTCACTCAATCTTCCAAGCCCAATAGCACAAATCATAAAAGTAGCAAGTCCCTCTTCAACTTCATCCAAAACTCCATTTTTCAAAATAGTGCTAAATAATACTGTTAAATGGTGTACCAGTTTACTCGTATCGAGTGTAGATTGTTGTATGAACATATAGCAAATCTCACAGAGAGTCTTGAAATTCAAGCCAATTGTTGTAACCATCTCCTTTACAACATCACTAGGAAAATTAATTATTGTGATACTGATCTGTTCGCACAATGAATTGAAATTATTTTGAAAGTCTTTCTGGGTAGTAAGGCCAAATTCTACACTATTCAAATAGTACATGTAAAATATGCTCAGAATATTATTTGACAAATTCAAGTGGTCAATAGTTTCAACTTTGGATGGAAAAATCTTTAACAATGCTGTAATACCTAACTCTTGGAAATTATGCAAAAAATTAGTACCAACCAAATTGTTTCCAGAAACCAAAAGGGAGTGAAATATGGCTAAAATTGATGGGCTTATTTCTCCAGTAGCATCCTTGTTAAGAGCTTCAAAAAGAAAGTCACTAATATCTGAATTTAAAAATTGAACTCTGGCATCTTGACTTTTTGTTGAGCATTCCAGTATGAGTTGGTTGCAAATAATTTGTATGGAAATGTTTGGAGAGAGAATCACTGATATGAGAGCATTAATTAATCTTTGGTAGTCAATGATGGAGAGTACATCAAGAGCCTCCCTGTCAAACCTAACAAGACAATGCAAAACAGCCAAAGCATTAATATGAAGATCTTCATCCTCAGCCTTCAACAAACAAGCAAGAACAGTGTCAATGAATGTCTCATTGGATTTGTTGTTCCACACACCATGTGCAATTCGAGTACAATCACTGTGTAGTTGAATAATTTGGCATAATTTCAATATGATGAATAGAACATCAGACTTTTGTTCATTTTCCGTCTTGTTGAATGATAGCTGATTGGAAGTAAAGTTGTTGATGAGGATGATGAGCAGTGAAGAGAAGGCTTCCACAGGTATGTTCACTACATTCCAACAATCTTCAGATTGAAGACTTCTACAAATCTTGTCAACTAATAAACAGAGAAAGTTGGCACAAACATCACCAAATTGTTGTTGTTCTTCACTTATTCCACACATCTAAAAGAACATCACATCCAGGTGGATTCGAATATTGAAGTTTAGAATATAGAGTTTAAAGCAAACTTACCACTTGCACAATTAGAGGAAAATCTCTGGAAAGTAACTTATCAGTTGGAACAATTTCCAACCATAAGCGAATAACCTCTTCAAGTATGTTGTTCTCTCCCAATGATGATGCTTGGTATGCTGATTTAGTCTTCAAGCCTCCTTGACTATTGTCCAACACGAGTGATGATGAAGCAGGAAGGATAGCTTTCAAACAAGTGGAAAGTAACAAAGGACCTACATGATCCAAATCATTGACCATTGAATTGATTTTAGGATTCATCCCAGAGGCTAGTGAAGATATAATCATGGCCGAGGAAGAAGGACAAAGAAGTTGCTTCAACACATCTAATAGTTTAATCTTCCTCAACGATAATTGGCTCTTATCAAACAGGAATGCCAAGGCACATTCAAGACAAATTGCTTGTTGTGTTGCTTGTTGTCCAATAGGAAAAGCACTAGTTACATTGTTATGGATTGATGTTGTTCCTCCTATGGTAGATGGTAATGAAGATAGGATGGAGAGAGGATTATGTAAATGATGAGAGGAAGCAGCCATTGATGATGAAAGTAGACTACTCGGAAGGCTTGTTGTTGTGGATGATCCAGAAATTGTCTTGTAGTTGAACATCATGCTGTTCTATTTCTTTTTTAATTTTGATCATTGTAGTGAAATATACAAGTTGTAGTGTTGTACAAATAGTTACTTGTAGAAGGCTTTTAAAAGCAAGGCTTGTTTTCTTCTTTGAAAATTAAGGCTACGACGCAAAGCTTCCGAACATTTTTTATAAAAACCGCGGATAAATTTTACTCGAAATTTATTTTATTAATAAAATCTGATGTGTGTTTGAGGTCAAAACAATTGGCTACAAGCATATTTTATATATAGTGTTAAAGATTTGACTCTTTCAACCTGATTTCAATACAGATAGTATCCAAAATTTGAATAATACTTCCAAATAATCATGATATCAATCCCTCCTCATATCATGAAGTGAGGAATCATATTTATTTGAAGAATAACCTCAGGATAATTCGTAAGATTTCAAGATCCTAAATACACCAAAGAACCCGTTCTTGAACAGTTGTAAAGTTCTTGTTGGGTGTTATGGTTGATTAGTTGTGTGAAAAGATACCAAAAGTAAGTTTATAAAAATATTAATACGAAACAAATCATAAACACAATGATTTGATGACCAAATGCTTGAAGAGTCAATTCTCCATTTTCCATTGAACTATTTCTTATAGATACATTTCTGAATGGTGGTGAAATTGAAGTTTTTGGGTTTGATGTTCCATTGTAAAATTGTGGAGCCCAGCTCATAAGAGGAGTTCCACCACCAGAACCCATTGAACCATTGGATGCAGCTACTTGTTGCCACATTCCCATATTCCAATTATCAACAACTGAAATATTTGAAAACAATAATTTCACATCGAGTGCCCACTGATTACCACGTGATCCAAATTTTAGACCATATGCTTTTTCAAACTGATCATTATAGCTTCCCTCAGCTGATATTTCAGTACCAATATTGATTGCATTCCAAAAGGTGTCATCCACTAGATAGACTCCATAATTTTGAAGTGTCCCATAGAATAAATATCAATATTACTATTGAGAGCGAGTAGAGATCCTTTCTAAAATAATTTTTGGCTGCCCATAAATCAGCTTTTAAGGCATGACGTACTGGATGAACTGTTCCATTAGCATCTGGAATTAACTCTCCCAATCGAAGAGCTCCTCCAATAGATGACAATCCAGATCCTCCATGAGATCCAAGTCTTCCATCTCCATATAAATTAACCTTGATAATATTGGTCATGGAGGTTACATTTGATGTGGCAGTACTATTTGTACAATGACACAATGGTTGTGTCTGTACCAATGTCTGTCCATCTTGCATCAATATGGCAGCAGCATAATTAGCCAAACTAGATGGCAACACAAGATCACTTGGAAATGGAACAGTGGCCAAAACCTTTGGTGGATTCACAATATCACAACGTGCATTTCCTCCATTCCAAGAACCTGTCGAATAGTAAATTGGAGTGAGTGGATAACTAGAATTCATAATGAGCACATCTTCATCTGGTAGAATTATAGTACCACTATCAATGTTACGAATATTGGCAGGAACATAGATTGCATTCTTTCCAATTGGTAAATTCTATTGTAATCTGCGAATGGCCATTTGAGTGCAGAACGAGTGGAGGGAGATGGAGTAACTTGGAATGAATAGGTAGCAGTAGCTTTTCTCTAAACATAATCTAAAACTTCTGATAATCTATTCCAACTTAAATTCAAGCATTCCATTAGAAATCCCTTGTCGTCTTTGCTCGTTTTCATTTCATTGAAGAAATAGGAAAATATTTTATATTTTTTAAAAAAAAATTATCTAAACCAAAATGATGTTTGATAACACACCAAGTTTGCTTCCTGAGCGAAAGATGCACTTGTTCTTCCTTCGACATTTGCTTGTTGTTTGTAATCTGTGCACTTTAAAAACTCTAACCTGATGATTAATCATTTGACCTCCACCGAGGTTGTACTGATGTAACTTGATTGAAAAAGTGATTCCCCTAACTGATAGAGTAGATTTTATTCACCAAATGAAACATTCTTTTTTGGCACATTTTGAATCCAAAGATAAAAACCTTTGATATTTGGGTGTATACTGAAAAAAGAGCGCCAAATAATCAGTACTATTTCTTAAAGCATTAGAAAAAAAATGAATCTCCCACCTTCTTCCTCAAACTTGAGCCTTACATCAATACCCACTATTTCATCGAGTACTAGTAGCTTGGCACAAAATGATGAGGATTTTCTTCAATATGGTGGAGGAGGTGGCGATAATCAAAAGAATAATTATCAAGATGATTTGGCAAGTAGTAGTTCGGGTGATGAATCGGAATTATGTTCAGGATTGAATACAAGAGCCTCATTGAATGACTCTATTCAAGCTCCATTAACTTCAAGGAGGATTGCCTCAGTCACAAACATTATTGATGATGAATCGCCTGATGTTGTTTTACATACATCGGTGAGTGAGGATTCCTTTCTGAGGTCATCATTGACAAGTAGTAGACCAAAAGTTCCAACAAGGGAGACATCGTCACTGATGAATTCCATTGACGATTTTAATTCAATCACATCCCAAATGTATAATGTTAATAGTAGTATTCCAGATATCAAATTGAAATCACCGAGAAGTACAACAGCAGTTCTTAAGAACCCAACACCTCCAATGCCTATCGATTTACAGCAACAACAGCAACAGGTACTCAACAGACCAACATATAAGGGAAATTTATTATTTGATTCATCTTTTGAGAGTGGAAACTTGGAGAAGGTAATTCGTGTCGATGAGAATGAGTATGATCTTTATGTGAGAGGAGATACTTACAATCCAGGAAAGAGGATGTGGTATTATTTCAAAGTATCAAATGTTTTGAAAAATCAAAAAGTCTTGTTTACAATTACAAATTTGAGTAAGAACAAATCACTCTACAGACAAGGAATGACACCACTTGTGTCAAGTACTAGCAGACCCAAGTGGGAGAGAATTCCTGAAAAACAAGTTTACTATTACAGAAAACCTGCAAAATATGCCAATATTGCAACAGCACCCAATTTGTTATCATTTGTTTTTGTCTTTGATAGAGATGAAGATGAATATTACTTTTCCTATTGCTATCCTTATACTTATACCGAGTTGCAAAAATTCCTTTTCGTTATTGAATCCAAGAACTTCAATTATTTTCATAGATCAGAGCTCTGTAAAACAGCCCAAAACAGGAGGTGTGACATTTTGACAATTGCCAGCCCATCTCTTCTGGCTGATACTACCATCAAGAAGAAAAAGATTGTCTTTATCACCTCAAGAGTCCATCCAGGAGAAACTCCTGCCAGCTTTGTTTGTCATGGATTTATCAGTTTTATATGTTCCAACCATCCTGTTGCTGTACAGTTGAGAGAAAAGCTAATTTTCAAAATTGTTCCAATGTTAAATCCTGATGGTGTCGCAATTGGAAATTACAGAACCTGTAGTATGGGATTCGATCTTAATAGACATTGGCTGAGTCCTCAAGAGTGGAGTCAACCAACTATTTATCATGTGAGAAAGTACTTGCTCGAATTGAGAAACGATCCAAATTATCAAATCGATTTCTTTATGGATCTACACTCTCACTCAGCTGCAAACAATGGTTTCATGTATGTAAATTATGGAAACAAACCAAACAGTTCCACAATGGATTCGGATCAACTCAGATTCCCAAAACTTTTAGATTATAGAGCTAAAGAATTTTCTATGAGTGACACTAAACGATGTAAAGATCCATCCAAACTCGGTGCAAGTAGAAGAGTATTGGGAGAGGTTCTCAATGTTGCAAAGTATTGCTACACCTTGGAGGTTTCTTTCTTTAGTTACAAATCCAGTGCAGAATCAACGAAAATGAGCCCCTTCACAATGGAAAATTATTGCAATCTTGGAAAGAATATGTGTATGGCTTTGGCTGATTTTTATGGTCTAGATACTGCTAGCATTGTCATTCCTTCAGCTCAAGAATCTAAAGATTAACTTTTAAACAATAGAACACGAACTTTCACTTTAATGGTAGCGAATCTTTAGGTAATCTTTGAGTTGAGGACTTTCAATTTGCGATAATGTTTCATAAGATAATGTGGACCAAGTAAGAAGAGAATATAATCCCCTATCTGACCTACTAGACACTTCCTCAATTGCTATCTGTAAGAAATCAATCCTTTCATTGAATAATCTTGCTAAATTCGTGTACATGGGTAATTTGAGACGTTTCATCATTTCTCGAAACAATTCACAACTAACTGTTTTTGGATTCATGTTTTGGATTAGATATCCACGTACTTGAAACGTTGGATTTTTCATTAAAATCTCTATACATTCTTGATCAAATTTAACCTTTTCCAAAAGTCCTCTTTGAAATTCTATGGCACGTTCACTTTCCAACACTCTTGAAACTTCTTTCGAATAGGTTTGAGATTTTTTAACAAAACTTTCCATAAAGCTCCTCATACATACTTCTGCATCTTTAAATTGAGGCTTATAACTCAAATTCCTACAAATCAGAATTTCCTTAACATCCTCACTAGTCAAACCATACTTTAACTCATCAAATCTATTACAAAAGTTTTGAAATAAATAATACCATTCATGAGCAATAATTCGTATCAATATCTCCCTACTCGATGTTGCAACATGTTGCAATCCATTTCTCTGTGCTTTTCTTCTCAATTGTTTGGCTCTCTTTTTATAACATATTCTCATTCCCTTCTTGAAATTTGTGAGCATCACCTTTTTAGAATTCTGTTCAAAATTTAAATTTTCTTGCCTCGATTTTGAATAAAGTTCTTCATAGTGATGAGCAGTTTGTTCTAGAAAGTATCGAATTTGAATTGTCCAAGTGTTGTTCGGTAAATTCTCAGTAATGAAGAACCAATTCTTGCAAACGAGTGATGCTCCGAGAAGTAAATCAGCAAGTGGAAGAAACGAAAATACTTCACCAACACAATCATCATGCAAGTAGTTGTTCATCATTTTTTTAAATATTTGCAGAAATTATTACAAAAAACTTTAATAATATATTTAACATTTAAATATATTGACATTTAATATTATCCAAATCATAATGACGGATTTCATTTAAAAACTCCGTTAAAAAAAATGACTCAACAAGCAGCAGAAGAAGAAATCACACTCGTTGTGAATGACAATGATTCGGGAGTTGTAGCTGTTGAAGATCAACAACATTCCGAACAGCAAAAACAATTAACCGCCATTGATAATTATTCTCTTAATAATAATGATCAGAACCTCATTGGATTCAAGCCAATTACATTAGATTCCAACCTCCGATATCGAAATAAGAAATTCAAAGCAGAGTTGAATGGTGATTTTCTGATATTGCGAAATTTGGAGGGAAAGAAGAGCAACGACAATTTGGTGCCTCTCTTGACGATTGAAATGGAATCTATATTTGCTGTTCATAAGAAAACGGATCAACCTCTTGTGTTTGTTGTGTTTACATTTAGGGCAAAGGATTGTAAGAAGATTGTTTATGAATTTGAGGCTTTGGGGAATGAAGAATGTGCAGAGTGGGTTGATAGTATTAGATCGAATGCTTTTAAAACTAATTTAATCATGTCGGGATCTAAATCATTTGGAAATCGTAGAGTTTTGCTTTTTATTAATCCATTCAGTGGAAAGAAGACTGGAACCAAGATTTTTGAGAAACAAATCAAGCCAATGCTTGATGTTGCTCATCTTTCATATGATGCAATTATTACAGAGAGGGCAGATCATGCATTTGAGTTTTGTTCTACCTCTGATAAGATTTTGGAATATACAGATATTTGTGGAATGGGAGGAGATGGTATTATTTATGAAATAATCAACGGAATTGGAAAGAGAAAGGATTGGAAGAATGTATTTGATCGTGTCAGGATTGGTCATATTCCAGGAGGAACTTCCAATGCTTTGGCTGTATTTTCTGGATCTCAAGTTAAAAGTGGAAAGCCAGCAGTTCCTGAAATGGCCGCCTTTATTATCGCCAGAGGGTTCCATCAACCTATGGATCTTTTATCCTGTTTTCAAGAGGCCAATAAGAGATACATCTCATTCCTGAGTATTACTTGGAGTGCTATTGCAGATGTGGATATTGGCACTGAAAATATGAGATGGCTGGGTGCAGCCAGAAACACGGTCGGAGCTATCAAACAAATTATGAACAAGAAGGCATACAGAGGAAAGCTTAAATATGTTCAACAATCTCAAGAATTGAAACGTGTAAAATCTCTGAAAAACATTCGAGAGAATGAACAAAGGTATTCATCCTATACAGAGAGTAGTATTGAATTTTTACAAGGAAAGGAAAATGAAAAGGGTCAACTAAGTTGTCCACTCTTGGAACAATATTTCCATGAGGAATTTAAGAAATTGGCTCCAGAATATTGTTCTGAAAAGGAACCAAATATCACTGAGGATTCCACCAATTCTCACTTGGAAGTCAAAGAAATTGAGGACAGATTTTGCATGTTCCTGGCCGCCAATATTTCACACATTTCCTTTGATTTCATTGCCTCACCAATGGCTCACCATCATGATGGTTACATTGATTTGGTCTATGTGAAGGATGACATTTCAAGAGGAGATTTCCTCAATATCTTTTTGGCAGCAGAGAAGGGAGATCATATTTTTGAAAAGTGTGTTGATTTGTCGAAAGTGAAGGCATTCATGCTTACACCAATTGATACTGGATCGTTTGTTGTTGTGGATGGAGAGGCTGTTGATTATAGTCCAATACTTGTAGAGGTTCATCCTTCTTGTTGTAAACTTTTAACTTTGTAAATACAAGATTGATTCAACACCACACTATTTTATTGTTGAGGTTTGGACAGATTTACAATTTCTTCAAGTAAATTTTCAAATGGCAAAATAGCTTCTGGTTGAATTTCCATATTGTCTCTGTTTTCATGGAGCATGATAAGACTCTTTTCAATGGCATTCTTGGCCTTTTCCAAAGATTCTCTTCTTGCATTCAAATCAGATGATTCCATTGCTAGTTCTCTATAAAGTTTGGCAAGGAAATAATTTGCCTTTGGTTGAAATTCAACAGCATTAATAATTAAATCATCCATTTCTTCTGCAGTTGTGTAAACTTCTGGAATTTTAGTTAATTCAATAACGTGCTCCAAGTGTGGAATGGCTTCCAATTTTCTATTCAATTCAAATGCAAGAATATATCCAATTTGAAGCATTGCAAAAATTGAATCTGGTTTCATTTCCACAATTTCCTGATAAACTTTAATAGCTTCCTCGAATCTTCCAAGTTTTTGATTAGTTATGGCCTTTGATGAGAGTTGTCCTAATTTTTGAACTGCCAAAAATTCCTTTCTTCTCTTTTCTTGTTGTTCCGATGTTGATGATGATGAAGAATATTTCTTTGCATTATTAGAACAAGAATTATTAATAATTAAATGATGAGAGTAAAATAAATTCTTTTTAATGTGATAATTTTTCACAACAGCTGATGTGAAACACCTTGAACCAATTCTAAACATTTTTTTTGATTTGTTTTGTAATCTTTATTCCTACTTTGAATAAATTGTTATTTCACATTGCGAAAAAGTTGGGTGTTGGTTAGTATTATTTACAAGTTTCTTAAAGGAAATATTGAGAAACATCAAAACTGGACTCATCACCACCATTGATAGAGGTTGCCACTTTGAAATCTCCATTGCCATTCTTTGGCTTGATGAGTTTCATTGTACTCTTGTGGAGTTTACTATCCACAGTGCATTCTCTTGCGTGTGAAGGAGCATCTTCAAATATATTGAAAAACATGTTCAATTCCTGGTCAATTTCCAGAACTGATGCCTTATTACCACATCGATAACAGTAATTTGGTGCGCTCCACACTGTACTGAGTCTATCATCGAAGAGTAATCGATAGCCAGCATCACACAATTGGTGAGCTCTGCACATGTGAATGGCACTATTGAAATGGAGGAACTTTTTAACAATATCACCTCCGAATAAATAGCCAGCCCCTCTTGAATTATTAGTTCCGAATCCTTCACGATCTGGATCTGGATCAGACCACAATAAATCCACAAGTGGACCCTCCATTCCAGGTTCTCCAAATCTATCCAAAACTCTTATCTGATCCAGAGAGGTAATTGCAGGAGAAAGTCCACCATGTACACAGAAAATCTTTTCATCCACCAATGCAGCCACTGTTAAATAATCAAAAAGATCAGTAAAATAATTCCAAGTATTTGGACTTCCATAATATTCCATACATTCCTTATAAAAACCATAAGTTCTAGAAATTCCTCTAGTTTCATGATTACCTCTCAATAGAGTAATCCTTTGTGGCCACTTTAATTTATAACACAGCAGTAAACTCATTGTCAATACAGAGTGTTTTCCTCTATCCACATAATCTCCCAAAAACAAGTAATTAGTATTCGGTAAAGGTCCTCCAACTCTAAACATTTCAATTACATCCCAAAATTGACCGTGAATGTCTCCAACAACTGTAACAGGAGATGAAACTCTCACAATATTACTTTCATTCATCAAAACTTCCTGTGCCTTGATACATAATTGTTTAATTTCAATTTCTCTCAAAGGAATTCCCTTCTCCAATCTTTCAATACAACTGTTTATAAAATCCGATGAATTTCCACCTATTGATGATGATGTAGTATTCATCATCGTCATCATATTATTATTATTAATTAATTGTGATGAACATGAAATACAAGAAGCCTCTGATGAATAATTAGCATCACAGGAAGGCTCTATAGCTGTACAATAATCAACATTTCCCAAATTCCTTGCCCAGGTAAATGGCGATTGGTGTAATGTTGAAACTCTATTCAATATTTGCTGATAGGAAGAGTTTGTAGTTTTTAGTTGGTTGAAGATTTTAATAGAGTCGGGATCTTCTTCGATAGTTTGATTGGTGGATTTCTTCTTTCTTCCGTAGGCAGGAGTGGGTGAGGACATTTTCTAATTAGTTAAATATTAGTTAAATAGTTAAATAGTTAAAGTATTTAAATGATGAAGAAGGAATGGATGATTTATATATTTTGTACAATGAATTGATGATTCAGAAGAGCAACAGGTTTTGGCTTGTTGCTATTTTTTTTTAATATTTTGTTGTTACTTTAAATACTATTTAATATTTAAATATATTTTTACAATAATATTATTCAAGAGGTAGAGAATCAACTTTACTCAGCATTGTCCTCCACATGTTTTAAAATAATTTCATAAATTTTGAATAACAAATTTGGAGAAACAATCTTTTCATCCTCAATTCTTGTAAGGAAATTGGAAAATACTTTCGGTATGGCAAAGTAAGTATTCGATTTAGCATTGGCGGTATTTGTTGCTGGAGTTGGAGTGTTTGCTTGCTTTTTGTCTCCCTTTTGATCAATCTCAATCAAATGTTTGAGGAATTTTCTCAGTTGACTTGCATTTTCTCCCACAACTTTATCAGCCGAATCAATAGTTGCAAATTTAATCTTACACCAATCGTGAATGGCTTGATAGAAAATTCCTGACGACAATTCAGATGCCATGTTTGGTAAAAATTCATTGATCATGAAATTTAAATCCCATCCACTAATTATTTCAGGAGAGAATGAATCTTCCTGACTTTCCACAATGTATTTCCTCAAATTATCAATCTTGGAATAATCTTCGTGATCCTTTGCGAGATTCTCTGAGAAATTTTGCACAATGAATGGCCACATATTCACATTCAAATAATCATCGTGAATGCAATCCAATATTCTACTCTTCACTTTTGGGGAACACTCAAATAGTGTGAGCAATGTGAGAATAATCCTAAAATCAGTCATTGATAAATCTCTCGTCAATGAAACTCCATAAATTAATTGTAGAAATGTAATGACAATGAAGGATGGCAAAAAGAAGGTAATTTCCTTCTTATCCGGTGATAGTGCCATCACTTTGGAAATATCCTCCCTCCTACTCGTAGCAATATCATCATTAAATAATTGTTTAAAAACAGATGCTGATTCGGAAAGTTTTTCCATGTTTAAATAAAAGACTCTATCCTTTACTTGTTCACTTAAAATTCCAAGTTGATCATACTCTGTCTTACAAATACATTTAATATCCTTCTCGGGTGTTGCTGAGTGATCATTCCAGCCAGCACATGTGAATGAAGTGTGCGGAAGGTAAACTTTTCCTGGCATTTTTTTCTATCATCTTCTTACAATATCGAGCACTAGCTGTCTGATATCACTTAACCTGGTTGGCTTTGACATGAAGTATTTTACACCATTGTTTAAGAGTTGTTCCTCTTCCTTCTTATTTACAATGTTTGCTGTGAGGAGTACAATGTTTGGAGCATTTTCTTTACAGGTTTCATGAATGATTCGAGACGTGTCAAACCCATCGAGTCCATCCATGAAAAGATCTAAAAAGATAATGTTAAAGCAGCTATTCTTGACATATTTGATAGCTTCCTCACCACTTGAAGCTATTGAAATCTTTTGTAATCCAAGTTTGATTAGCATGTGTGAGAGAACCTTTGAATTAATCATGTTATCATCCACAATGAGAACAGAAAAGTGACCAGCAATGCTCAGTAATTCGTCCTCAGGTACAATTGATCGTTTCTCTATAGGTTTGACCTCTTCAATTAGGTGCGATTTGAGGGCCTGTGTAAAATCGGCAAGTTTGAAAATTGGCTTGCTTAAATATGGACCTTCTTTCAGGCAAGAAAATTGAACCATGGAAGGCAGTATATGAATCTTGTTGTGATTCAATGGCAAGTTCAATTCATGACAAATACTTTCAACATTCGAAGATTGTAAAGCTTCCAATAAATTTAAATCCACCACTATTATTAGCTTATCCAAACTGTCCAATTTAGATAATGAGCCTTCTAAGGATTCAATAAGTGATTGTTTTGAATTGCATATTACGAAATTCTCCTCTTCATTGTAACCCGTTGCAACATTGAAACCCCTGGAGAAATTTTTCAAACTCTGTGAAAATAAATCATTCCTATCCAGTACCATATATTGAGTATTGCGAGGAGAGCTTGTATTCTTCCACTTTGAAAAAAAGTTTACATGTTTGGAGTTATTCTTTTCCATGTTGGCACGATCTTCAAGTGAAAGTTCCTCAATTTCCTTGAAAGTTGTCTTACATGTAAAGATGAATTTTGATCCCTTATTTAATCCTTCACTTTCTGCCTTCAAGCTTCCCCCGAGCGCGTTTGAAATCATTTTTGAAATGGAGACACCTAGACCTGTTCCTTTTGGTGCATGCTGGGTGTTAAATTGGAGGAATGGTTGGCCAATTTTTGTTAAATTTTCCTTTTCAATTCCAATACCCGTATCACAAACTTGAATTTAATGTCTATGAATAATGATATTATAAATATTACAAACCTTCTATTTCCAAGTGGGCTTGTTCAGCATCAATTTTGACCAATTGTACACCAATATAAATATAGCCAACCTCTGTAAATTTCACAGCATTAGACAATAAATTGAGTACAACTTGCTTTAGTCTCCCTTTATCACTATTTAGAATTATATTAAAAGGAAAATCTGGTTTGTAGTCAACTATGAGATCAAGTTTCTTTTTTGTACATTCCAAAACTACAAGGTCAATAACCTCTTCAATTGGTTCATTAGCATAAAAATATTCTGAATTGAGTTTCATATGTTGCTCCAATTTCATTAAATCGAGAAAATCATTTATCAATGAGAGCATAGTCTCTCCACTATTCTTAATCATGGTCAGATATTCATAATGCTCATTACTGATATTCACTGATGATCCAAGTAATAAATCAGAAAGACCCAAAACGCACACAAGTGGAGTACGTAGATCATGTGATGTATTTCTCAAAAATTGCTCCTTCTCCATAATGACTTTCTCTGATATTTTTCGTTGCTCCAACAATTCTTGCTCCACTTTTCTTCTCTGTTCCACTTCCTCTTTAAGTTTAATATTGCTACGTAATAGCTCCTCGGTTCTTTGCTCGATCCTTTGTTCGAGATTTAAATTTGCCAACTTGAGTTTTTCCTTTGCCTCTTCTCTTTCCAAATAATACTGCCAAGAAACAATGATCGTGGAACAGGTTGTGCAAATTGGCTCCAAGAATGAAATATCCTCCTCACGAAATCCTCCTTCTTTATTGGCCAATCCAATCATGCCAACAATTTTGTTATTATGTATAAAAGGTAGTCCAAGAAAACTATTGAGGGGTGGGTGTCCTAATCCAATAATTATTCAAAAAATATAATCAATCGATTCAATCAACCAATACTTGAACATACCTGGAGGAACATGATTAGGTGATGCAAAAGGATGAGTTTTTGGGTGATTAGTCAGTAAAGGTTGCCCTGTCATCATTACATGACCAAAGAGACTGTTCATGTTATTGAACTTAAAGCCTACTTGTGTACATTTTTGAAATAGATCGAGTGCTTCTTGAGATAATTTCGTTCTGGCGAAAGATATAGCATGTGAGTGTAGAAAAGGTTTTCCATCATCTGTGTACTTGACCTCACCAATGAAACTGTACTGGCAACGAATGAGAGATATGACCTCATTCAGCAAGTCTAAGAAGAGTTTGGATGGATTTTCCATATGCAAGGCTGCACTCAGTTGTGCATTATAAATTGATCTTAGTAAGTCATGAGAACGGCTAGCGTGTCCATCACTCTCCGGAGAATTTGGGGAGTGATTGGATTTGAAGGAACATTTACCAGAGTGTTTTCGGTTTATCTTGAGTTCATCCTTAAATTCTAGATCAATGGCACATGCCTTTCTATTCATACTAATTCGTTCCAATGTTTGTGTTGATTGTTGAATTTCTGCAAGGAGGTGATGTTTTCTCAGAAGTGAATCCAATTGTGATGTTGCAAATGATGTCGTTTCGTCGTCATCCATATTCGAGGATGAGGAAGACGAGGAAACACTAGATGAGGCTATTGAAAAATGTCGTCCTGTTGAACTTGGATCAGAAATACTTTCAGAAGAGAATGGACATGAAAATCCAAAATCACCTGAAATACTTTCTCTATGATGAGGAGGTGAGAATGCTTGCTGATGAGATGTAGGTGTGCAAACAACACTTTCCTTATGATGATTATGTTCGGTTATTAAATTAATGTCTGTTCTGTTTGTTTTATTTGTTGAGGAGGATGGAATAGAATCACCCTGTTGTTCCATTGCTCGCGTATTGTTGTTGTACAACTCTTGTTGAGAACAGCACTGTTGTTGAGTGACCATGCTGAGAAGAGTTTTGTTTTTTTTTTGGCTAATCGCTTTGGACATTTTAAGTGGTTTAACTACCGTAAAAGAGAGCGTTAAGAAAACAACAGTAGTTGTCACAATAAAGTCGTAAGGAAATTGTTGAGGATATGATTGAAAAATAATATGAGCGACAAACATAGTTGTTCCCTTAATTATCCATAATGAAGGATTTATTGATATTAATATTATGAATATTTTGCAACTTTGATTGCTTAACGCAGAAAGATATCTATGGAGAAATAATACATGTTTGTTCAGAATAGTTATCTGTTAAGAATCTGGACCCTATCAAGATATCAAATTAGAAAAATATCAAATTTATTTCAATTATCCATGTAACATTCAAGCTGCTATCAACCTTATTACGTTCCTTGAAACGTTGAGCCTTGTTTTTTTGCTGTTCAACTTTACAAACTTTTTAAAGTGTTAATTCAATAAACATCCTGTCCCTCTAGCCATGGAGAGTTTCATATTGTGAGTTACGACTTCCGAGGTATTCTGTTGAGTCGTTATCAAATTTTAGTGCTGATTACAAGATTTAGATTTTTTTTCAAAATAGAATTAGATTTGATATTATTGCACAAGAAAAATACTAGACACTCCTTTCGCTAATTTATTATCACTACTTGTGGTCCTGCTTTTTTCTCAACTGTCTGTTACTCTTTTGATATTTTCAGTTAAGTGAAAACAACATCAGAGAAACTTGTTCTTCTTTCTGTACTCCATAATAGATCATATTATTATTGAGTAGATTAATATTTAAATAATCATGGAATGGAATTGTTGTGGTATTAAACCATTGGCTCTTTTCCTAACGTTTTTTCTCGTGTTAGGATCAGGTTTAATATTGTTTGGAGTATTGTTTGGTGTTTTGGGACCTAGAACACCATCCGATCCAAAGGATATTGCCCGATTTAATTCTCTAGCAAAGGTTTGTTAACATATTAATTCTATAGTATTAACAAGTAATATTCCGTATGGTTTAATTTTACATTGATGAATAATTACAATGTGGATTTTAATTTAATATTATACTGTATGGTTGACATTATAATTAATAATGCGGAATTATGATATACTATTGTGCTAATATTATGTAATGATTAAATTATTATCAATTAATTGGATTAATTAAATATGTAATGATTAAATTATTATTATTAATAATGATTCGGATAATATTGACAGCAATGGCAAGCAACCAATAGAGAATTGTTTGCAGCCTTTAATTTCAACATGACTGCAACACTTGTAAATAATGCTCCTATTCCTCCTGCTCCTTCTGTATCTGCAGTTCCCTCTCCCTCCACTTCTACTTCAACACTTCCTCCTTCAGCAAAGAAAAAGAACACCAATTTTGTCAATCTTCATGAGCCAGGTGTTGTCATTCCTCCAAAACTAAACTCTATTTATTCTAGGTTAAACTATGAGAAACCTAAAGTGGAGACCCAAAAGGTCGTCAAAACAATCAAACAATCAACTATTGTTAAGAATACTACATTGGATGAAAATCTCATACTTTTGGATAATGTCATAATGCAGAGCAATATGGATTCTGATGTTTTTCATCCTGGCGATCCATCCTTCTTACTCAAATATGACTCTCTTAAATATGAAGTTAAAAATCCGAATCCATCCCTCTTATTCAACAAACCAATCAAGACCAATTTTGACAAGGCACTCAATATGACCATCTCATTTACCAATACATTAATGCTGTCAGTGAAACCAGAAGATAAGGAAGATGGAAAAAAGGGAGGTCTCACCCTCATGACAAATACTCCTAATACTACTCCTCACACAACACATATTGTGAATGGACCAGTCCTTACAGTACAAGCTCCTCTCGTATATTTGTTTTTGAAGACTGAATCTCCTATTTATGATTCTGGATCATGTAGGTATGGATTTATGGAAGATGGAAAGTGTTACCTTGTCCATAGATTGAGAGAAATTTGCCTAAAGGTAAAAATTGTCAGTGGTGTCGCAGTATTAGATAATAGTTTGTAAGTACTTTAATTTTACAAAGTATTTTAATGAATTATGGAACTAATTTCATTCTCAATTAATAATTGATAATATTCTATGTGGACATGATTAAATAATTCAAGTGGAGGATATGGATGTGGACCAACAGATTTGCCATATGTACCAGCCATTCGATCAACATTTTCTGGATTGACCTATGTTTACAGTTTACTCAATACTGGTGAAGATGTCTACAATCATACAGTACTTTTCCAAGATTTAACCATTACACTGCGGTCATCCAATGACCCATTCGTGTATGCCGAGTACATTACCAATGGTACACTCAATTTCCAACCTTGGTATCACTATTATCAAAATATTGATGATGATATTGGCTTTGTGAGAGGATTTTTTGGATTTGGAAGTTTGGGATTGGGTGTTGTGATTGTCTTACCGAGCTTGCTATTTTGTTTATTATTTTGTTGTTGCAGTCCAACTCTTAGAAAGAAATTCATGGTTGACGATCTAAGAGAGGAGCATGCACTCCTATTGAATATGTAAGGTTAAAAGTTCACCATTTCCTTACCTTTTGTTGCCTTTATTAATATCTATTTCCAAAACTATTTTTTCATTTGTGTTGGCCAACATTCCATTAGGACACAACAAGAACAAAGGGAAAGCAAAAATTTCAAACATCTTCTCTATCCAAACCGAAAGCAACCAGGTTATTAGAAACATGTTACTCGAGAATCAATTGATTATCCAAGCATGAAAGTTTGTTTACTTTAATGCAGTCCAAAACCCAAAAGGCTAGTGCACTTTCAAACAATAATGTTATCTCGTTATTGTTGATTAGCATGCTTTGACAGCCCCTTCCATAACAAATCCCTCTCAATACATAACAGACCAGACGTTTGAGTGCTGCAACACGTACTTCCAAATTTTAAAAAAAAAACCGCCCATAACCAGGTCTTGGCTGACACACTTACCTCTCAATAAAGTTCAGCAGCATCAAAACCTTGCTCTCTCTGTGTGTGTTCGTGTTCGTATTTTCGTTTGAACGGCAACAGTTTCTTCAAATTTGTTTTGCAATTTTCTTGTTGTTTGTAATCAACAACGACAGGGAGAAAGAATTACTGATAGTAATAGGAGGATTCATAGAGAATCATCGTAAAAAGTAATATCATCACAAAATAGTATATCAAATGATGAGAGAACTTGCCACTGATGATAATTCACATGCAATAGCATCAACGTTATCTTCTTCTTCTGAAAAGATGAAAAGGCCTCAACAACAACCAACCACAATCAAAATGGTTGCTCGTACCAAGTCGGCAAGTGTGAGGGCTAAACAATTATTTGAACAAGAGCAAGCCTTAAAAAGACAGATGCAAGAACAAGAGCAGAATACTGAGGAGGATGATGGTGATGGTGATGAGAATGAGAAGGATGAATCAGATAATAGTAGTGATAATAGTAGTAGTTTGAGTAGTTATTCGATTTCTTCTGAGGGGAGTTTGGAAGAAGTTTGTGCAAAGAGTTTGATGGTTCTTAACAAACAAGAAGATAATAACATTGCAATAGTAGAAATAACGGATGATGAAAAGAGTAGTAATGGTAGTGGAAGCAGCAATGGTGGCGTTGTGGAAAATTCAAAATCCAATGAAACTACCACATCAAATTGTACTAATCAGAATTCCACTATAATTTCTGACAATGAACAAGTATTGAGAGAACCCAAAGTCATTGAGGATGATGTATTGAACACATTGGTGGCAATGAAACATCAGCAGGATCAACCTCAGGTGCAATGCACGATAACCAATGTTGCATCATCACAACAAGATGGTTCTGTATCGTCACTGCCTGAGAAGAGGACAATCGAAAATGTTAATGAACGGATACAACCTTGTGACGATACAACAACTCGGGAGCATTCAAATATGAAAAATACTGAAATTGGAAATACTCAACACCTTAATCTTTCCTATAATCCTAATCATGCTGAGGCAAGATCAACAACTGATGTTTCAGACAATACAACACAACAATACTCCTCATCTGTTGATGGACAATTACAAATGCACACAACAGTCACTCCATCAATACATACAACCCTGAAAAACAGTTCATTACCTCAAACACAGCAGCAGCAGCTGCAACCATCTCTTCCCCAAATTTATCATCACAAAGATGATCATCAATACTCATATAGTACCTCAACAATTTCAACAATCGTTACTACAGCCAATGCATCTGTAACAAAGTCAGCATCTACTGCATATCATCAACACCAATACACTGTAAACTCGAGTCCATCAAACAAAACCACCTACCCAGAGTCTCACTACCTTAATTCGTATGGATCCTCTGGTGGACCAATACCAACAATAACAACTAGACATTCACCACCTCAAAGTCCTACCATTATTACTAATAGTATACCACCACAACAACCATCATCCTCATCATCACATTATAGTGGTAGTAGTAGCTCTGCATTTTCAAGTCAAGTATTCTCATCACCTCCAAGATATGATCCTTCTATTAGTAATAATACTGTCCCACCTGCATCTATTCATTCTACACCACCACCACCACCACAAAAGGTATCTTCACATATCTATGATCATGGTGTTTATACCAAACACTATCACCAACCTCCAATGGTTTATCATTATCATCAACCTTATCTTCCTCCAATGTCTGTCCCTCCACCACCTCATCATCATGTTCCTTATATGCAACCCTATATGACCAATCCAATGATGAGCATTCCTCCACACAATCAAACATCTTCGTATAGTTCAATTCCTCAACAAGAGCAATATTATTATCAACAGCAAACAAGCAGCAGTTCTAAACCACCAATTCAAGGATCTTATCCTTCTTCTTCCACAACAACTTATGTAAATAGCTCACCACATCATCAACCAGCTCTATCAAATCAAAGTTCAAGTTCAAAATCAACTAGTCCACAACCACTAACACCATCGCATGAAACTCTTGGAAATTCATCCAATAATAATCAACCAAAAAACTCGTTTTTTCAAGATATTATTCAAATTCCAAAACCAATGGAATCTACCAAAAGAAAGCGAGAATATCTCAAAGATATTGTCTTGGATACTGCAAAATTAGGCCAATTAGAATATGAAACCTTTGTGGCTGAACAACAACGAAGACAGGAAGGAGCTATCACACCTAACAAGAAGAGTAAGCTTTTTAATATGGATTTTATGAATACAGTCGATCCAAATATCATGAGAGACAAGATTGAAATTACAAAAAGAAAGGAATTTTATGCTGATCCAGCTCCACCTAGAACAGAATATTTGGAAATTTTGCAAGGTGTTCGAGCCAATGCAGAATACAAGTTTGGAGATCCACTGCCTGATCATGTTGTCAAGGTAACATTTGGTAGATATAGTGAAACTGCCAAGTCAGCTTCTGTTAGACTTTCAATTTATGGAAGAGGTCTTAGAGATGAACCAAAAAAGAGGAAGTTTATTCAAGCCATTGCAAATTTTGAGTTGGAGGTCATTAATGGAGCAGCAAAAGTCACCTTTTCAGATCTTGCAGCAAGACATGCTAGTCACAAATTTGGGAAAATGTTGTTTTTGAGATTTGGATTATTGTGTGATGGTGTAGAAGTTTCTTCAGTTGAAACTGAAGGTTTTACCACCATCACCTTACGAGGTATTCAAAAGAGACAACAACGACAGAATAAAGAAGTCAATCAATAAATTGAAAGTTCTTTGTCTTAATATTAGTGGATTTTAATTTATTAAAAACAAAGAGCAAGTGTTCCACTTCTCAAAGCAAAGGAGGCTTCCATATTTGAACTCTCATCTTGTGAAGGAGATTGATTGAGCAGTGATCTCTCTAATTGTTTCAATTGAGAGACAAAACCTGAATTTGGTTGAACTAAACCTCTCTTTGCCTTGACAAACTCGAGAGCAGTTTCAAAAGACCACTCATTCTTTTTCATCAGATAGGATATCAATACAGAGGCAGATCTTGATTTTCCCTTCATGCAATGAACCAACACTGACGATCCAGAACTTATTGCCTTCTCTATAAACTCGTAAGATATTTGGAAAATATCAGAAATATTTTGATCTTCCTCATCGTAGAGGTGCAGATTCAAATACTCGAATCCCTTCTCAGGGTAAATTGGCTCCAAGGATTTCACACAAGTGACAATGTGAGTAATTCCAAGTTGCTTTAAAACTGGTTCATTGAATGCATCATCAATATCACCTAGAAAGAGATTGTCCAAAATTCTTGTGGCTGCAAACTCTGACTTGGGTGTTCCATATCTTGCAATCTGACACAATTTGTAATAATATTTCAATGCCTTTCTCGATAAAAAGTGACTAAACTTTTCAGGTGATTGCAAATAGAGAATTGCCTTCTTGTTATGCTTAGCCTTATGTAGAATATCTATGGAATCATCAGGTGGACTATTCTGTGATTCTCTCTGAGATGTCACCATTCCAAGTTCAAGCATTCTCAAAAACTTTTTCTTTACATTGACATATCTCTGTTTGATTTCTTCCTCTTGTTGAGATTTCTTCTCCAACTTTTCAATCTTTTGCAATTTATATTCCAATCTCTCTAGAACCACATCGAGAGGAGCACACGACTTGTTTTTACATATTTCCATAGCTTTCTGATCTCTATTCTCTATCTTTTCATTATATTTACAACAGGATGAGGAAGAGCTATCATGCTCCTCAGTATTTACAAGAACAAACTCAAAAGTGTTTGTTTCAAATAATGAATTTCCAGCCTTATGATTGAGAAGGAAAGATGGAGAAGAAATTGACCTTTTGTAATTCCTCTTGTGATTATAGAAATGCTTGTTTGATTTTGGACTTGACAGATGGTGTACTTTTCTTGAATTGACAGCTGCTGTAGGACCATTCACAGGTGAGGCAATTGATGAAGCTGAATTTTGAATCATTGAGCAAGTTGACTCTATATATTCAAGATCATGAACAGCTTCATCCAAAGATGAATCCTTACTTAATTCATCTTCATCGCAGTCATTACATTGTTCTATTCTTTGTTGTTGTTGATCATCTTCTATGTGATTCTTGGAATTCTCCAAAACATCTTCCCATTGATCATCCGAAGGACTTGGACAAGTAGCACACTTGAATACCAAACCCTCATCATATTCCTCATCATTTTCATTGATCTTATATTGTTTCTCCATAGTAGTGCGGTTATGATTGAGCATGAGCAAAGCTTCGTTATTAGTGGCGAGACGCAAGGCTTTCATTTGCAGTCTTTTTTTTTATTGTAGATGAAAAAATCTCTCGTTTGCTGTTGTGCTGTTGTTGGAGCTGTTCAGTTCGGTCGTTGTTGTTTGTATCTCCAAATTACTTGTTTTGATTTATTTGGAAATTTAAATGATGATTTGAGTTTGGAGAGAGGTGCTAGTGGAATTATTTGTTATATGTTGGATTGAGAAGATTTGGTAAGAAAAATGATATTGAAAATTGGCGGTTTTTTTTCAAGATAAGAAATGATATCTCGTTAATGTTTGATGTTTTTATTTTGTGTTGTTATCAATTGTTTACAAATATTACATCTGAAAAGATGATTGAGCGGAATTGCTCTCATCACACCTCAATATTTATAAGGGAATAAGGTAACGCGATTTTTTGCATTTTTATTGTTCGTTTGGTTGGGAATCGTCGGGGATTGAAGATATTATGAGAAGTTGTAGTTTGAGAAGATATTGTTATGAGGATTTTTGTTAATTATTGTTGTAGTGGTGCTGTGCTGATTTTGTATGATGGCTGCCGAAATCCAAGTTATTGTAATAATAGCTATAATAACTGAAATTTTGCAATTTTAAGATTTCGCCATTAATTTCGGAACGTTGATGATGATCATTACATAAAGTATATTACAAATTAATATTAAGGAAATATTAGAAAGATTGTATTATATTATGAAATATTGATCCAAATGATTTTCAAATTATCAGGTCTTGAGTTTCTCCAAAAGAAATAGTATATATGATGAAATAATTATCATGTTCATTGAATCTGCCTAGTAATAGTATCGGAATCATTATTATTAACAAGTATATGAACCATTCCAATTCAAAAATACATAGGCACTTTCCAAAATGGATGGATTTGCTGGAGTATACATGAATACAAACTTGATTGACATTTCTGCCAATTTACCTTCTTTCAGCTTGATCATGGCTCTGGCAGTTCTTTCAGCTCTGAGATGAGATTGTTGCAAAACAGCAAGTCCATTATCGACATGTGAAATTATTGTTTCTCTAGTTGCCTTGGCTTCACATAACAAATTGAGTTGAGTTTGAATGAAATCAGGGCCCATAATTGAATCCAATCGAGTCAATGGTTGCTCTTCAAACATGGTAGAGAGTGGATCGCTCACATACTGAACAGATGTAAAATCAGAACCAACAGCAACAACACCCAATGGCTTTTCAACAAGTTGTGATGGAGTAGTGGCATCATTCACTGGATAGACATTAGTTGATGTTGAAGTAAGTGTTGTAATAATTGATGGAGTTGTTGGAGCATGCGCAATATCAGAAGAAGTCATAATCTCAACCTTAGAGAGTTTTGGTTTGGTTTCAAAGTTTTGCTCTGCTTCATTTGGAGATGATTTTCTCTTCTTTGATTCGGCTGAGGTTTTAGCTTTGGTCTTTTTACCAGATTTACCATTTTTATCCAATGCCACTGAGGTATTATTTGATTCGATATCTTGATTTGAACCCATTGTTGATCTTCCTCTCTTCTTGGTTGATTTCATTTCCACACATTCCAAACCCAATCTTACGCATCTTTCACATGGTCGTTCGAAACCACATCTTGTATGACGTTTCTGACATTCAACACATGCTTTGCTTGCTCTCTTTCTGCCATTAGGATAGGGTGAATTCTTTTCTTGACTATTGGTTGGAGAGCTAGTTCTTGTACTGCTCTTATCTCCAGTTGGAGTTGTATTGACATTGGCATGTCCACGTTGTTTTTGGCCATTTGAACTATTGCCAGAAGAATGAGATGGTGATTTAACATCATGTTGTTGATCTTGCTCATCCTCAGTTAAATGATCAAAATCATCATCTTCTTCCTCAGCATGCTTTCTATTCGAAACAGTTCGATTCTTCCTTGATTGTCTTTGTGGAGAAGTTGCAACAATAGTTGGATTGAAAGAATGATGATCTTCAATATCGAATGAAGTTAGTGGTTCTGAATTATCCAACAAGTGAATAAAATCTTCCTCTCCTTTCAAAATTGAAACCATGCCATCCACATGTTCAGGTGAAAAGAAGCCCTGATGTGGCTGATGTTGTTGTGATGATGATTATTATTCATGTGAGTGGTATCTACATTATAGTGGTGGAAAGTTGTTGTTGCATTATTGTTTACATGTTGTTGGAATGCTTGTTGTGGATTGGAATGTTGTTGTGGATTGTTGTGATAGAAATGTTGGTCAGGGAGATTTGAGTCGTGATAGTAAGAAGGAAGCATCATATTCTGTTTCGAATTGTGATGTTGGGAAAGGATGGCTTGATTTCTCGAATAGATATCCATCAGGGATTGTTTAGTAACTAATCCATTCATCATCATTGATTCCATAGTGTGGTCAATTTGTGCACCACCATGTTCCAAGTAAGGATGCTGACTTGGCATTGAATAATTGTTATTATTATTCAATGGTGGCATATAGGATGGAAATGAATTCACGAGATTACCATTGTTAATAGTACTATTATTTGTTGCTGAATTATTTGCTGCTGACATGACACGTGTAGCCATCTATCAAAAGTATTGTTGCTGAAATATTTGCTTTTGCTACTTCTATAATGTGACAATATTCTCTCAGTTGTGTCGAATATATTGTTGATGTCAGCTGAGTGAGTATGAAAGAAATGGACTAATGCGCAATTAGAAAAATCAAAACTGATGTGTCAGGCAACAGTTGTTGGTTTTTTTTGGTGTGTTTTTGTTTTTAGAATTATTGTTTTTGGGTATTAGCTGATATTGTCGAACCATGAAAGATGGTGGAGCACTATCAAACAACGCAAACACAGTTGGATTCGCATCTGTCAGATGTTCTCAGCAAAACGCCATTAATTTACTGTCAGAAACGACATCATGCCTGTTGGCGTTATGCTTTGAATTTGAGGGTACCATCAAACAATTGGTCATAGATCAATGGTTTTAATGTCCAATATTTTGTGTGCATACCGAAACATACCGATTATTTGAGTTGTTTCGAATATGAAAACAAACAAGTAGATGACAAACTTGTTTCCTACCTTATCACCATTTGGTTTAGATCCTCAAACCAAGGCAATCCACCTGATTTATCTAATCACCCAGATCTGCAACTTTTCCTATTGCATCACTAGATGTTAAATCGAAACTTTCGCATAACACAATTAGTATGGAAAGTTGGTACTTTCAGGCAGTGCACTGTCTTGTCTCACCTTATCTTCTTGCCTTCAATAATGTTTTGACACAAGTCGACAAGGTTTCAGACAACATTAAGAATTACAAATCAGAGGAGTCTGAGGAGGTTGACCATATTTGTCATGCATTGCACAAACTGTTAAAATTTTCCATTACTTATTGCAAACTTCATTCCACAAGGAAATATTATCATTGGTTCATTATGGCGCACTGTGAAAGCTTGATAGATATCTGTTGGTTGTAATCCACCATCCAAATATTGTAATAATAACATTAATGTTGTTGTATAATAGAATACATGTTGTTGTGTGGTTGCAATTAGCAATGTTTCAAAGGTTGTTGATGTTTTCTCAGTCACCACAGTAAAGACCAACACAAATTGGCATAGACCGCCTTTTCGGTTTGAATATTTCTTTTAGGAAGAAAATTAATACGCAATCTCAAGAAACGAGGTATAAACAATTATGGCTATCCATCAAAATTTGGCAGATTTGATAACTATTATAAAATTCGGCGTTTGTAAACCACTTGATTGCTTGGGACATTGGCATGTAAGGAATGCTGTTCCTTTTGGGTTCCTTTGTATAATGTTCTTCTTTAGCAATTTTGCAAACCCTCCTTCAAAACTACAGTAAAGAACTACAGTTATTAGATTTGAAACAAAGTGTTGAAAATGTTAAATAATGAACTCATTGTTTGAGGAATTGGTGCACCTGAGCTCTGTAACACTGACTTTTGTGTGTAATAGGGTAAATTAAAGCGTTGACTATCAGCACTCCGAAACCGGTTAATATTCAATGCAATATTTGTTATGAGATATCCTAATATTGAGGCGGATCACGTACCACATGTTAAATCAATAATAAGTTCAAATGGTAAATGGGTTCAAATCTTGGCTTATGTACATGAGACCATGCGAAAGTTAGAGCATTCCTTGTTACATCAAATTCGAAAGTCAATTATCTTGTTTATCTACAGATTCTGAGTCGATTTACAATTGTACATGGTCAGGAGTTGTTTAAATCTTAATATTCTTCGAGTATTTAAGGTGAAGAATGATTGCTGAATAGACAAGTAGACTGTGAGCATACTTGATGTCTGTGTTAGTGATTTCTACATAAAGACCTCCCTTCAATTTGTCAAATGCCAACAGTTGAGCACGTTTTCTATACTTCCTTTCTTTTTCTGTTACAAGATCAGACTTGGTTCCAACTAATACCACTTCCATTGGATTGTGTTGTTCCAAATCTTTGATGTGCCTATCCAATCTATCCAAAGTTAGTGCACTATTACTTAAATCAAACATGGCAAATGCTACATGTCCTCCTCTGTAGTATATTGGAGATAGTGTTGCAAATCTCTCTGGACCACTGTAATCCCACAATTGCAATTCAGAGATGGAATTGGGAATGAGTTTGTATCTTTGTTTCAAGAAGGAAGCTCCAATGGTCGGCATGTCTTCCTTTTGTCTACAATTAATATTCTTAATGGCACACTCCAAAGTGGATGTCTTTCCCACATAACAGTCACCAAGCATGATTACTTTGAAAATTTGTGTCCCCTCAGTGATCATTGGTTTGTTTGGTTTCCTTTCAATTTGAATCGATGATGCTGAACTGTTATTTTTAAAGAATGATGACAAGTAATGTAAAACTGAACTCATAACACCACTACTATTCTTTTCATCTGATTTCTTCTCAATTTCTACTTTGGAATTATTAGAAACAACTTGATCTGAATTAATAGGACTTTCCACCTTCCCAAAGAATTCACTATAACACTCTATCATTTCCAATTCAGTTCCAAACCATTCATATTCTTTCTTACAAAAATCCATTGTAATCGTTGCATGCAAATTTTGTGTTCTAACCTCACCCATCTTGGTTACCCCAATCAATCGAGTCGCCAATTCATAAACATGTTCCTTAAACATCATCTTGATGAAATTTCTTCCCATTCTACTTTGAAAAAGGCTTGAAAATGCTTCATCACCACCACTATTATTCGAATCATCATCAACCAATTGCGCATAATCTTGATAACGTTTCCAAATGATCGGAAGGGAAATCTCCCTCCACGACCTACAAACTCTCACCACGGAAAAGATCAAGTGGGTCATGGATAAATGTTGGAAAATCTCTCCAGTGAGTTCATCCGGAAGGGTGGAAAATATTTCCTGGAAGGAATACTGCTTGGTTTTAGAGTTGAAAAACAGGCGAGTGAGGGCTGAATTGTTGTTGATCATTTTTTTTTTAAAGATTTTTTATTGTAATCTCAATGAATAGTAAATAGTCTTAATATGGAAGGTGAAAAATTTCATCATTTGGGATAAATTGAATGAACCATCATGTGGAAAAGAGGCTAATTTCTCTAAGGAATGAGTAAAATCTTGCCAGTACTTTTACGTTGTTCCAAAAATTCATGAGCTAGAGCTCCCTCACTCAATTTGAAATTCTTCCACTCACTAATTGTAATCTTTTTTTGAGAAATCCATGAAAATAATTCAGTGGAACGTTTCAATCTCTCCTCCCTACTTGTTAGGACATTCCACAAGTCGCCACCAGTGAGTGTTTTTGAGCCATCCATTAACATTCGTGGATTGATGAGTGGAGGATCGCCACCTGCCATTCCATAGAATACGACAGTTCCTCCAATTTTTGTAATTTTGAATGAGTCCATGATTGTTGAACCAACTGATTCGTAGACTACGTTAACACCTATTTGATTGGTCAATTGAAGTATTTGTTCAGTCCAATTATCCTTATATAGAAAAACATGATCTGCTCCAATTTGTTTTGCAATTTCTGCCTTTTCTTCACTTGAAGTCAGTCCAATAACTGTTCCTCCCAATAATTTGATAATTTGGGTAAGCAATTGACCAACTCCACCTGCCACTGCATGCACCACTGCAACAGTTCCCTCCTTCACAACAAATGAATCTCTTGTCAAATAATGAGCTGTCAATCCTTGCAACAAGACAGCTGCTGCCATCTCTGATGAAATCTCATCTGGCAGAGGAATTGCCTTCTCCACAGTAACTTTCACCAATTGAGCATTGGCATGAGGCACATCAGCAAAACCAACTCTCATCCCCACTCGAATCAAATCAGAGTTCACCTCACTTCCAATCTCTTCTACAATTCCAGCCCCTTCATATCCCAAAATATAGGGAGGTTCTCCCACCAAATGATAATTTCCATTCCTTCTGTAAATATCTGCAAAATTCAAGCCAATGGCCTGAGTCCTAACCAACACATCATTCTTTCCAATTTGTGGTTTTTCCAATTCTTTCATGTAGAGAACTTGAGAAGCTTCTCCGAATCGATCAAAAACAAGAGCTTGCATGATACTTTAATTTGTTGTGTTGAGCTTTTTTTTAGAGATTATGCATGACGTCTCTTGTGTGATGAGGAGGAGAATTGTTCATTGGTAATTACGGAATTAGAGTAATTAAAGCGTCCTTATTGATGGAAAGTTGCAATTGTTTTTACTGTTTTTTTTGGAGTTGATGTGAAAATGTCTGAACTCACTCTTCTAGTCTGTGAATCATGGCAACTTCTGCTGGATATTAAGCCATGCTGAACTCTTATTGTGAATCTACGAAGAGTTTCGTCTTGTTTTTTAGAAGAAATATGTTAAATTAATTAAAAATACACTATTTTATTTAAAACACAGCGCGTTAAGTATTGAAAAAAGACAAACTATTTTGATCACTTATTGTTCAGTGTACTTTTTCAATTCTTGTTGGAGATTCCAATTTTCCTTTTCCAAAGCTTCAACACGTTGTCTCAATTCTTCATTTTGCTTGACCAATTCTTGTGGATTTGAAGTCTTGGCTGGCAAAACAGTCTTTGGTTGTTTGGCCTTAATTTCAACGTTTGGTTTGAAATCACGGAATTGAACATCAATTTCCTTATCTTCTGGATTCATGGAAACCAAAGATAATTCAGCATCTTGACCAGAGAAGTAATCAGAAGCAGACAAGGCAGGAGATGGAGAAGCAGTCTTTGGATAGATATCAGATTGGAACAATTCAGACTTTCTTGGAACAGTGAATGAAATTGGAGTAATTTGATTAGCAGTCAACTTGAACAATCTGACAATTTCGTTAGAAGTAGTATCAACAGCAATCTTTGGAAGCATAGCCATACCCATTTGTGGATCAGTTGATCTAAATTCAGACAATGAGTGAATGTATGGTTCTTCATTAGTAACTTCAAAGAATCTAATGTTACCATCACCCTTACCAGCCAAGAAGAGCAAATTAGTATCTGGATCATAGAATGGCATAATCAAACCAGAAGCCATATCAATATTAACAGTGTGCAATGGCTTTTCCAATGAACGTGGATCCCACATCATGTATTGTCTTTCAGAGGTCTTTGAGAAACCAACAGAGAACAATCTATCAGTATTGGTAATCCATTGAACACGAGATCCCTTAGTACCACCATGACCTTCAACTTCAAGAGCAACTGCACCCTTTCTAGGATCAATAATTCTCAACTTTTTATCCTTTGAAGTGGAGGCAAACAATGAACCATTCTTATTGAAAGAAATTGATTGAATATCTTTCCACAAATCTTTCATTTCAACTTGGCTCTTACCAGTTTCAATATCCCACAAAACAACTTTGTGATCTTGACCAGCAGTCAACAAGACATTGTTAGCAGTTGGATGGAATTCCAACAAACCAACCTTCTTCATGTGACCTTCCAATGTAACTGATGGTTCAGTAACAGTGCTTGTCAAACCATCTTGTGGAATTGACCAAATCTTGGCAGTAGCATCAACTGAACCAGTTGCCAAAATATATTGATTGAATGGATGGAACTTTAAATCCAAAACAGCACCAGTGTGGCCAGATAAAAGTGGCAAATCAGCAGCTTGTTTACCTGGAGTCTTTTGGTTCAAAACAGCAACTGAACCACCACCACCTTGCCATGGAACAGCAACGAACAAGGCATTAGCAGCAAGCCAATTAGAATCCCAAGCACCAACATTTGGACGAATGTTTTGGAAGGCGAATTCTGCCTTGTATGGTTCACCGAAAACGTGACGATAGAGTGATGATCTGACAATGGACATTTTTCTATTTAATTTATATTGTATAAATGTAAAAGGTGTATAGATTTTTCAAAACGTGTGGATTAAACATAGAGTTTCGAATAAAAAGTGTGTGAAAGCATGTTAAAAAAAAATTAAAGAGAGAAATTAGCTACGTACGGTTTTTGTGTATTTTTTTGATTTGTTTGCTGGTGCCTTCGCTTACGTATTATGATGATAATTTGCTAGTTGATGTGCATGTCAATCAAACATGTCCAACTGTCAAAAAAAATCAACCAATCAATGTTGATGGACATTAATCGTTGAAAGATAGGTACGTGTGAGTATTCGATATTGTTGGCACAATGTTCCATAAGGTCTGAGAGCGTTGGGGGAAATAGTTCAATTTTAGAAAGTAATACTACCTTGTTTAATACTTTACAATAAAATGTTTAATTAAAATAATTGTTGACATGTTTGGAAACAATTGAATCTCTTTCTTTTGTAAGAGAAGTATTCGTAGAAGGTTACATTGAAATTTAACATTTTTGAATAATAATGAGAATTCGAAACCTTTCTAATACCAGTTGAGATAAAGAAAATGATGAGAGAATTGTTTTGCAGGAAAATAGGGTGCAATTGATCTTTCTTTATCTCATATAAAAATAAATTTTAAAAAAAATTATTAATAATAACATTTTTATTTTCCAAATAAACCACTTCCATTTTAAGAAATACTATATATTAAGCAATTATTCAACAACAATTCTAAAAAAAAAATGAACGAACAAGAAGAAAAGGCAATCAGAGAACACGACAAACAAGAAGAAAACACTCGACTCTATTATTTAGCACAGGTGCCATTTGTCAGTTCTTATGGAGGTTTGATGGGAGATTGCATGTTTTATGGACACGGCGATGTTGGAGAATCTTCTGGAAAGTATAAGGGAGCAAAGATTGAACACAAGATTCGAACGGAAGAAACTAAACTATTTGATGATAAAGGAGAGGAAATTAAATATGATCAAGAAGAGGAGGTTGAAGAAAAACAAGTGAATCCTTAATGAAAACCTTTCAGTTTATGACCGTTTGGGATTGTGGACATCTTTCGTCCGAACTTTCAGTGACACATCCAAGTTTCGAATAAAAAATCCAAAACTAATTGACCTAAACCAACAAAAAAATCAGAGAAGGTTCACCATCACTCTGCTGAAGGTGTCAAAATGTCATCAACCCGATCAATTTTCCTTCAAATTTTCATCACTTCCTTCATTGTTTTGTTTTTTTCATCATTTAATTGTTTTTTATTATTATCAGATAATGAACATGATAATAATGATGGAATAATCATACAATCGACAAGAGAATCAGGATTAAGTTTCGGATTGGTGGAAGCTAGTCTATTTTATGGAAATATTACACTTTCGAATATGAATTATTTGACCTCTCTTAGGTATAATCCAATTTATTATGATTATCCGAATGGAATTTTATATGCTTTTGGAGGAAATGATAGTAAGAAACGAGTTACAAAATCAGTGGCTGCTACTAAATCTTTAAGAGAAATTAGAAAAAGTAATGGAAACGTTTACAATACAACTGTTCATTCAGATTTTGGAGATTTTCAACAAATTTCAACTCTCACCACTGCTATGGTCAATTATGCTGTTTATTCGATTAATAATCCAACTGGTGGAAGATTAGTTTATTTATTTGGTGGAGATTCAACATTTGGAATTATTCAGGCCTCTAACTCAATTACTAATCTAAATTATTATTCACCAAATTTGGCAAATATTCCACCAACCTATTTTGCACACTTCATTACTGAACAATATATTTATTTAATTGGTGGTATTTCGAATGGTGGTGTTTATGATAATGGAATTTTCAGAGCTAATCTTTCAAGTTTATTAACTCAATGGGAAAGATTTGCTGATTTTCCAGTAACTATTGCAAAGGCAAATGCATTTCTATTGAATGGAGATGTTTATGTCATTGGTGGAAAGAATAATGAGACTGATGATAATCGGATTGTTTATTCTGTTCCATTGAATGATTTGGAAACACTTTCTGCTAATTTTATTGAGATTGCTACCTTGAGCCGACCAACAGTTGGTTCTTCACTCGTATTGACAAGGGATTATGGTTTCCTATTTGGAGATGAGAATGCTGGTTCTGGAGTAGGTATTGATACTGTCCTTGTTTTTCCCACAAGTGATGTTTCACAAATATTCGAAATTGGTATCAATGATTATTATTTCTCTTATGGTGTTCCAGTTGTGGTTTCTGGAACTATTGCTAGTTTCTTTGAGAGCACTCGTTCAGAACTTGTTGAAATTGAATTGGCATCAGATGCAGTTCCATATTGTTTCGGATTGGATGCAACGAATCCAGTTGCATGTTCGGGACATGGAAATTGTGTTGCCAATGAATACTGCAGCTGCAAGAGAGGATATTATGGCATGGATTGTTCAGTCACCTTTCTATGCAATGGAACCATTTCCTATTCTCAGAATGTGTGCAGTGGCTACGGTTCTTGTGTCAATACGGATGAATGTTCCTGTAGAGCCAATAGAGATGGAAAGTTTTGTCAATTCAGTTATTGTAGTGGTATTCTTAATACTGATCCAACAGTTTGTAATGGAAAGGGATCTTGTGTGAATTCAGTTTGTCAGTGTGAGCAGGGATTTTATGGAAGTGAGTGTAAGAATTATTCGTGTTACGAAATACCTTCCACTAATTCTTCAGCTGCATGTTCAGGACATGGCACTTGCAATTCACCAAATAATTGCACTTGTTATGGACCTTATTCTGGAGACATGTGTCAGAGATTTTATTGTGGAATTTTCTCGAATGAAGATGCCGATATGGCTTGTAGTGGGAATGGAAAGTGTACTGAACCTGGCAAATGCACATGTAACAGTGGATTTTATGGAGCCAATTGTGAATCTTTTAATTGTTATGGTGAAATATTCAATAGTTCAAGAGTGTGTAATGGAAACGGTTCATGTATTTCACCAGATCACTGCACATGTCGAAATGGCTATACTGGATCAAACTGCTCAATTCCAACTTGTTTTGGAGAGAATGGCACCTTGGCTTGTGATTCACACGGAATTTGTACAGCTCCTGATACATGTAATTGTACAGGAGGATACTATGGCAGTAGATGTTCAATGTTTACGTGTTTTGGAGTCGATTACAAGGAACCATCTGTTTGTTCTTCTGAAGGTTCTTGTGTAGCTCCAGATACTTGTGAATGTAATCAATTCTATACAGGAAATAACTGTTCTCATTACACATGTTTTGATGTGAGAGATGACAATTCAACTTTAGTTTGTTCAGGAAATGGAAAATGTACCAAACCTAATGTTTGTTCATGTAAGGAGGGATACACTTCTGCCAATTGCTCTGCGTATTCTTGTAATGGTATTGGACATGATAATTCAAAGGTCTGTAACTCTGTTGGTGTTTGCACATCACCAAATAATTGTACCTGTCAATCAGGTTACTATGGTTCTGATTGCCAAGTTTCAGAGTGTTTTGGAATTAGAAGTGATAATCAAAGTGTTTGTTCTGGAAGAGGTGAATGTAGTGGAAGAAATGCTTGCAACTGCTCTCAAAATTATTTAGGATCCCAATGTGAATTGACATCTTGTTTCGGCATTCTTTCGAATATATCCAATGTCTGTAATGGAAATGGAAAATGCATAGACTTTGATCAATGCTCTTGTAAGGAGGGATATTCAAGTCCCCAATGCACAGATTTCTATTGTGGAACTTTTCATTTTAATAATTCTGCAACTTGCTCCGGAAAGGGAAGTTGTGTTTCGCCTAATTCATGCAACTGCTCAATTCCCTACTTTGGAAAGTATTGTGAAAACTTTAATTGTTTCAATATTTTGAATAACCAATCAACAGTTTGCTCTTCACATGGATCTTGCATAGCTCCCGATACTTGCAAATGTGAAGAAGGTTATTTGGGACAAAATTGTTCCTCCTTTTCATGTTTCAACAAGACAGCTGATAGTGATGATGTTTGTTCTGGAAGAGGTTTATGTATTTCACCAAATACATGCATGTGTACTGTGGAAGGGTTCCTTGGAATGGATTGCAACTTGTCATTGCCATTTGATATTTATTTGAATGTTTCGAATAGTATTGTTATTTATAGTGATGATAATCCAATTATTGGATTCAAAGTTTTATCAAATTATAACGAATCTGATTTCTTTGGATACAGATTAACATCTTCTGGAATTGCTCCTGTCAATCAAAAGAGCAATGAATTTACTCTTGACACTAGTCAACTTTCTATTGGCCTTACCAATTATTTCCTAATTGCCAGATTGAAGAACAGCAGAACTTCCTCATCTCTAAAACTTTCTGTTGTGAAATTACAAAAATCCAGACCATCAATTGCAATTTCCAAGTTTGTATCTGTCAATGTTCCTGAATTTATTGTTTCTAGAAATGCCACAACATTTGACTTTTATTTATTGAACTTGACAATTAGTGGGCAGTCTGTTTCTTCATTATTTGGATGTAATTCTAAATGTTTAGCCGATTATTCTTATTAATATTTACTTGACAGGTGATTCTTTGGATTCAGTTTACAATATTTCCTCTTTACAAAGTTCTTCCTATGTTCTTATCAGTGATGCAAGCAATTCTATTGGATTTAGTCCAATTCTTCAAATTCCATCCTTTACTCTAACTAAATCTCAATTGGAACAAGCAACATTTTTACAATTTGATTTTACAATTGGATCTGCAATTGGTTCCAAGAGAATTCCAATCATTTCTGCACCAAAACCAAAGAATGGTGTACTCACAGCTAGTAGCTCAATTTCAAGAGGAGTTGCCCTGACAGATGCCTACAACATTGCATCAGTTGAGTTTTCAGCTGCCACTCAATTGTTACCTCTCAGTTATGCTTATGCATTCTATGAGCCATCACAAGGCAGAGTTCTTAGAATGAGTTCATTCTCTACTAGCTCAGTTGCCTCCATTTATTTACCATTCATTGCAAGCAGTGGAAACGTCAGTTCAGTTGACATTTATTTACTTGTTAAGGATGATTTGGATTTTATTGATCAGTATTACATTTTCACTCTAGAAGTCACACCATATTTAGGAAATACTGATTCATTGTTCAATCAAACTCTTCCAGATTCTATCAAGACAGTTTTTGCGTATGATAATTCCATCAAACAGTCGAATTCTGTTGCAGATCAAGTTGTGAAAAACATTGAAATTCCAACAAATTCACCAGAAGCATCTCTCTCTGTCATTCAACAAATTCTTCCACAAAATGCCAATACTCCATCAGTAGTTAAGGAAGTTCAATCAAAAGTTCAATCATTCCTTGGCAGTGTCCAAACAAGTCAATCAGAGGAAATGAAAAAGTATGGTTTCGTAAAGAATCCACTCAGTAGTACTGCACTCCAATCGACTTTGAATCTCATTTCGGATTTATTCTCATCCAATAGGAAATATCCAGCTACTGGAAACACTTCAACAACAGAATCTCTAGTTTTATCATTTAGTAAGATTTTACTTTCGAATGCTTTACCGAAAGTTGTCAATTCCAAAGATTCAGACCTACCAAATGTTAATTATCATTCCAGTGAAATGAATGTCACTGTCTCTTCACTAATTTTCGGCTCAACCACTGACAATGCAATTCAACAAACTCTTCATGGAACAAACTCACAACTTTCATTGAATTTAAAGAAAGTTGCCAAACAATTTGGTGGAGAATCAACAAATATTGGATTATCATTGATAACCTATTCTCAAAATGTTAAATCGGATAATTATTCTGCAAGTGTTCAATCTGGATCAACTCTGGTTGAATTTAAATATTATCAAGATGCACAAGTAGTGACATTGAAGGATTTGGATTCACCATTTACTTTGATATTCACACCACTCAATGATCAAATCAAACAAAATTTAACACTCAACACTACGAATGTTAAATGTATGTATTGGAATGAGGAAGTGTCAATGTGGAAATCAGATGGCTGTCAATATTCAAATTCCTCAAAAGATTCTATCATTTGTCAATGCACTCACACAACCAAATTCTCCACTTTTATTGAGTATACTTCATCCTATTCGAACACAACTAAATTGACCGAAACTGAACTATTGTACATTGCCAGCGTGTACAGTGCAGAGATTAGTTTTGGAATAATGTTTGCAATCTGCTCTGCCATCATTCTCATTGTCTTGATTATTTACAGGAAGGAACAACCATTACTTTCAAGATTCTTGACTCCATTCTTGGGAATGCTTGCTCTATTAGTGGAAAGTGTTTTAATTTCAATTGTGCAAAGATCTGTACTTGTTAGTCAACTCTTACCAAGTCAATCTAAAATGTGGGAATCTGGAGGCGAAACTGCCACTAATATTGTTGGAAATGTCACTATGATTATTGTAAACACATTGAATTTGACAGCCATCTTGGCATATGTCATCCAAGTTATTAGATTCCAGCTCCTCAAATATTTATATGATGTGATAGCTCAGAAGAATAATGGTCAATCATTCATGATGAAAGTATTGAGATTCGTCACTTCTAAAAAGCTTTTCGTCACTCTGATTGTCATTTCATTAATCTTTAATTTGTGCTATTGGTTAATGTGGGTCTTGTTAGTGAGATTGAGTGTTATTACTGCATCTGTTTATACTGAGGCAGTTTCCATTTCGTATACAGTTATTATATTCGGATATAGTGTGATTATTAGTATTATAGCAATTGTGGATATTATTTCTAGTACAAGACAAAAGAAGATTAAGAGGAGAAGAAGGTCAACTGTCAATTCATTGTCTTCAACTAGCTCAACAAAATCATCCCAGTCACTTATTCCATCAAAATCTACTCGAAGATTCTTTTATTTGGATGCTCCTTTATTTTTCAGATCTGAAATGTTCATGTATTTGGTCTGTTTTGCACTCATGATTATTCAACAAGTTATTGGATTAGTTTCTAATAATTTCAGATTTATTGATGCAAATGCTTATGAAATTGCAATTTATTTTGATGGAATTCGATTTGCATTTGAAGTATTGTACACTTGTGTGTATTTACTTGTATTTGGAGGTTTTGCTATTCTTGTACTAATTGTCTACAAGGTAAAAATTAACAAGAGAAGAAAACAACTGGTCAACCAAGATTTACAAGATACTGAAATGATTGAAACCATCTCGGATGACAGAGGTTACGACCTCTTTGAACAATTCTGCATCCAAGAATTAGCTACAGAAAATCTCTACCTCTTGGAATTACTGAGATACAATCCAGAGTTTGTGGAAGGAAGAAGTATGAATGAATTGCCAAACTTTTTAGAAACCATTCATGATTTGTTCATCAAGACTGGAGCCGTTTCTGAAGTGAATATTCCATCAACAACTAGAAAGAGATTCCTGCAAATGATGAAACTTGTAAAGGAGGAAAAGAAAATGTCAGTTGAAAAGATAACTCTTGAAGTTCAGCAATGTTTTGAAGAATTGCATGATCAAGTTTCTGTTAATTTGGGAGATACCTTTTCAAGATTTGTTCTAACAGAAATTTATGAGCAATACAGGAATCAACGTGCTTTGAAAATGGAATTGGTCAAACAAGCCAATATTGATATTGAATTGGAAAATTTGAAATAAATTTATTACCTTTTTCAGAACAATCGACAATAAGAGTATTGTGATAATTATTAATACTTGAAGAATATTAATCTAATTGAGGTTTTAGAAAGAAATGAAGATACACTAAAAATTGTCTTGGTTTTGACCTTTAAAAAAGATCATCTTCTCTTGCTTGTTCAGCTACAAAAATCTTCATCTTCTCCATTACTCTCCTAGAAATATAGAACAAGTGTGTATCAGAAAGTCTTTCAAAGAGTGGGGAATTGTACAAGTGTTCCAATAACATGCAAGTTTCTGGGAGAATGCCTTCACCATGTAATTCTTCCAAGCAATATTCTGTTAATCTGAATATCGAAGTGGCCATGGCAATCTTCTCCTCATCCAAATCTTCATTACTATCAGAAATTACATGTTCAATGAAACTAGAACTGAAGGACATGTATTCAGGGGCAACAAGATCAATATCAATCAAACTAATATAAGCAATAGTAATGCAAACATTTGATAAATATCCAGTAATGTCATCAATAACCTCTTCAGTTGTGTAAAAGTCCTTATTGGCAAATAATTTCAAAACTCGAATCAATTTTGGAGCCATCTCCTTCATGAACTTGTAAAATCTTTCATCTTTAACACCCTTTCTACCAGCAGATAGAATAACTCTTCCCAAAGACCATACTGCATTGTGATAGACAATAATCTTCTTTTTCATGATGGAATCATCTTCAAGAGTAGTCTCCTCATAAAATCTGTCACCTACAACGGCTTCCTTTTTCAAAACCTGAAAGACAAAATCATATAAAAAGTCGTGGGTTGCATCTTGTGGAGTAACCTTGCCAGTTTCCTTATCAACATCGAATGGACACAAATGGAACAAGTCAGCATTACTCATATTACCAATGGTGTGAACAGCACAATCTCTGGCTCTGTAATTACAATGGTTATGGCAAACTCTGACGAATTGTGTGAGGAAGGTGAACATGTCGTGTTTCTGGAAGAGTTCTACAAGAACCTTGCCATCAATATTTCTCATAACAGCATTAATTGTTGTAGAAAAGGCAGAAATTAAATCTTCAGTCTTGTCAACTTCCTTCAATGTGAAAATATTTTGCATAATTTGCTTCTTTCCATAATCGAGGAATTTCTCAATAAGATTGGTATCTGAAAAGTGCCTTGTAAATTCCAACGAGTCGTAGAATGAGTCAAAGAGACAAACCACAACAAGGTGATGTTGTCTCTTCTTTTCTTCTTCAGTGAGATTTTCCAAATCTTCAGGATAAATCAACTCTCCACTTTCACATATCTTTTCAAACAAGTTGGAATATAACTTGTTAAAATGTGGTGTGAATCTAGTGTAGGTTCCCTTAGAGTATGATGTTTTGGTAGTGACTATTGGTTGATTGTCATCATCTACGAGAGTAATCTTTCCACTCTCGAGCTTGTCTGTAACAGCTGTAATAATGACACTGAATTTCACAAAGTTCTGTACAAAGGTCTCGCAAGTTTTCAGAATTTCTAAAATAAAACTCTCCTTCAAGACTTTCATTTCTGAAATGTAGCTGGCAAGTGAGACACAGGCAGCTTCTCTAATGCTATAGTGACTATCTACAAGCTTTTTAGGCAGCAATTCCATAATTTCCTTTCTGAAAACATGAATAAACTCAATAATCTCTTTGATTTCATCAGAGGTATCAGCTTGATTGCTAATATGTTCAATTAGACCCCAATTATTCGAGGCCTCTCCTTCTCTGTTGGTATACAGCTTACTGAAGGCAAATGTGACCAAAATGGCGGTTTGCTTTACTATAATGTCATGAATATCCACTGGTGCTTGTTTCATTTCTTCCAAAGCATAACGACAGAATGGATCCACAAAATTTTCAATAACAAATTCAACAATTTCATAACTTGGAACAACATTTCCAGTTACTCCACCTTTTTTCAAGACATCATTAATTATTCAAATTTGTAATTTAACAATATTAAATGAAATATTAAATATGAAATTAACATCAAATGATAAAATTTCTCACATACCTCCTAGAGTAATATTAGTTGTGAGCATTTCTCTCACTAGAATACCCACACAATTGTAGGCCTTTTGACGAACAGTCCAACTGACTTTTCCTCTATTTCTTCCCTCCGTCAGTCGTAAAAGAGGATTTGACACACCGGTTACTTTCAAGTCCTCTAAAAGCATTGGTAACAGAGCTATACAAAGTGGCTTACCAAAGCAATTGCACAAGGCTCCTACTACTGTTTGTGAGTGAGCTCGTATGCTGTCCATATTTCTAAGTAGACCCTCTCGAATGTGAGATTGAGTACTCTCATATTCACTAAACTCGTAAATTAAAGGAAGGAATGGTTCGAACATATAATCCTTGATGATGTGAGCAATGAATCTCTTCATGTCCTTGATTTGTGCAATTGTAAGATTGGTTTTGAGTGGATCCGAGAAGGTTGAATGTTGCATTGTTGATGATGGTGTTGTTGTTGTTCTTATTTCATCTAGCTCGTTTGCTCCAACAGTTCTGAAACCTCTTCCGTCAAATACATCCTCAAGTTCATCTTCTTCATCTTCGTCGTCTTCATCCTCTTCGTCTTCCTCATCGAGAGCCATTTGTTGATCTTCTCTGTGAGTTGAAGTAATTGAAGAGATGAATACTCCCCAATAAATTAAGCATTCCTTCAATAGTCTTTCTTCAATGATATTTCTATTCCATTGAGTAATTTCCGAAGAGGTGGCATTATCGAGAGTGTGTTTTACCTTTCTATCATAGAAATACTTGAGTAGAATGAATTGGAAGAAGGGTAAACTTTGGAAAGTCGATCCCTTCAATTCTGGTGCTTTCTTCTTCTTGATTGCATTCAAAATTCGCTGTCTATCTGTTAATTTTGGTTTTGGACCAAATTCATGTAAGTATTTAATTCCCCAAGGTAATAACTCTGTTAAAAAACTAGTAAGGAAATAATACATGAGCATTACCCAATTGGGTATTGAATCATTCTCATTAGTATAAATAACTGTAGCAGCATGTGTCCTCCACGGAAGAACCTTAAAAGTATTATCCTCTTCCTCTGCCCACTTTTCATAATCATACTCCTTGTAATTATCCATGAATATCTGATAGGATTTTTCATATAATTTATAAATCTTACTGTGCAATAGCAAGACATGATTAAATAATGGTTCAAAGAATTCAAAGTCAATATCTTGTCCAAGCTTTATATGATAAATAAGATACCTAAAAGATAAAATCATTGTTCTAATATTCAGTACTATTTCATCATCACTCGATTGAAAAAGATTGTCGGTTATTATCAACTCTCTATACTTTCCTTCCACCTCCAAAAACGACTCCAAAATATTCATTGTCCTTTTTTGTGTCTCATCGACAGACATTTCTTCATGCTTTGAATAGGTCTTATCCTTTTCAAAAGATACTAGATTTGTTACAAACATCCGATGCTTCTCACTCGGAATGTTGGCTTGCAAATGCTTCACCAGCTTATCAAAAAAGCTTTTAATATCAAACGTCGTTGATGATGGTGTTGAAGCTTCTTGTTGTTGAGGCATTTTTTTTGTGTTCATCTTCAAATTTTCATATTTTTGAAACGGAAATTTTTTTGTTGAACAAATATTGCAACAATTTTGAGCGGAATGATTAAATCTCAAAGAAAAAATCTCATCCTATTTACAAAGTTTATTGTATTTGATATTAAATTTTTCTTGGAATGTTTTAGAAGCCATTAAAGAAGATGTTGTTATTGGCGCACTTTTTTTGGTAACGCTTCCAAATAGCAGTTCGATGTCGCATTTTTCAATTTTTAAAAAAATTTATTAAAAAAAATTGATCGAACACATCATCAATAATTTCTCTTTGTTGTTGGAAAATCTTCTTTTTTGATTGTGGCCACAATACACCGACAAACAATAGCAACAGCAATAGTATATTTAGTAAATTGCAGAGGCTTATAGAAGAATACAACATTATAAGAACAACAACAACAATTTTGGATCTGAAAGAAACAATCTTTGGATACCAATTATACTAGTAGTAGAATAGATAGTAATTTATTTACATTTTAATCGGAAAGATGAATGATTACGTAGCCAACTATTTAATCAAGAATAATTTCATGCTCACTGCATTGGAATTCTATCAAGAACTTTTGGAAGAAGGACAAGAATTAAAACTTTTGAGAGATTACTTTGAAAACAAGGAATATAAGAATGAACAAGCATCATCATCCAACAGCAATGGTATGATGATTCAAGTCGATTCACAACATACAAAAGCTCTCGAAGAACAATTAAAAAAGAAGGATGAAACCATTTCAATGATGGAATACGAAATTAGACTTCTCCAATCAGATATTGCCAAATTAAAAGGTCAAGCAAAGGAAAGTTTTGTTATACCAACAGTAAACAAAACAGCTAAAGCAAATGAAAACACTGAAGGTAATGAAGATGAAAATGCCGAAGGAAATGATGAACCTACAACACCAAATGTAGATCACAAGATGGCCTCCGAACCATTAACAGTACACGAAAAGCAAGTTGTAAATTATCTTGTTAAAGATTACTTGGTTAAACAAGGATATAAAATCAGTGCTATTAGTTTCACTGATGAAGTACACGAAATGGACATGTTCAATTTAGATGAAGTTTTATCAAATAGTGATGAAAATGAATTGCCAATAGGTTTGTCATATCTGTATAGACACTATTATAGTGGAGGTGATAAGACCAAACAAAATATGAAGGACACAAAGGCACTCAGAGAAGCTCTTGCTCAATTGGAACAAAAGGATAAATTGATTCAATCTTTGGAAAAGTCAATTCAACGTCAAGATAAAGCAATAGAAAAGCTCAAGTCTCAACTTGAATCTAATGCAACATCAGCAACTACTTCAGATGAAACACCACTAAATTCAAGCACTGATGAATCTAACTCAGTTGTTTCACAAGATGTTATGGTACTTCAAGCCAAACTTAGAGAATTTGAAAATCAAGAATCGAGTATTATTCAAATTTTGGGTGAAAAACTCCCTGCTCTTTTGGAAACAGCCAAATCAAACAAGAGACAAGAATTCATGCCAATTCTTGTTGCAACCCTCCAATCACACCCAGATGCCGAAGTGAGAGAAACACTCTCCGAATCTCTATTCAATCTCATCAAGAAACCTGATGATCAACAACGTCAAATGATCATTAATGGATGTATTAGTTTAGCTAGACGTATTTCTCCAGATAGATTTGAAAAGGAACTTCTCCCTCAATGTTGGAAACAAATTACTCACAAGTATACTGAAAGAAAAATACTGGTTGCTGAGGCCTGTGGTGAATTATCTCACTACGTAAAGGCCTCTCTGAGACCAACAATGCTCTTGACAACTCTCTTCAAACTCATGGAAGATAAAACTGATGAAGTGAGAGCTTCAGTTGTTATCAACTTGGCCAAATTAGTCAAGACTTTCACAGAGGAAGAAGATGTTGAAAGTAAGAGTAAATATTTCCAAATCGAAGAAATGACACTCAAATTCCTGTACGATAAGTCAGAAGCTGTTGAAGATGCTGCAACAACACAACTTGTACCATCTCTCATAACATGGTGCTTTACCTTTGATTATTTATTTGAAAAGTTTGCTCCAACCCTGTTGAGTAACATTGAGAATTTGATTAAGAAGAGACTCAAGAGTGGATCAAATGCCAGTAGCTCCAAGATTGTTGTCCTTTTGAGATGTTTCAGTGGTGTCATACCATACATTCTCAAATTAATGACCAAGACAATGCCAGCAGAAATTCACAACTCTGAAAATACCAAGGATGAACAATCCATGAAAAAGATTATGGATAAGTATATTGGAGAAACTTCTCTTTCGGATTTGGAAAAGACCAAGTCTGCATCTTGGAAGGGTCTTTACTGGTTACTCAATGTTTGCACCAGAAGACTCTTATCTGTTGCTGCCTCTGTAAACATTGAACATACCAATGTAAGTATATGGATTTTAATTGTTAATATCAACAATATTTAAAGATTTCTAAAGAAATTTACACAATTTTCAATGGATTATGTGAAGCATTTGGAGAACCTGTTATTTCAAAGATTTTCGAACAAAAGATTGTTTCCCTCTTGGAAACAAGCTCAGACACCATCATTGACGGAACTATTGAAGTTGTAAAGAAGGAAAAGGACACTGAAAGAACCAGTGTAACTATTGTAAAGGAAAGACTCTTACCAGTGTATATTTGTGGTGTATTACCATTCAGTCCTAAGGAAAGAATTTCTGAAGTACTGAGAACACTCATTATCAATGTATCCATCTCAGAGAGAACATGGGAAAGCTCACATATGCCATTCTTGTACAATGCCCTTATTAGCGGTGTAACCATGAATGAAAAGCTGAGAAATGACATTCTTACTGTTGTATGCAAACTTGCTGTTAATCCTTCCAAGGTTGTTCGTTCATCAGTTGCTGATATTTTAACTGAATTAATTGAACCATTGGAATCTGAAATTTTGGCAGCTCAAATCTTGCCTGCACTCATTACAGTTGCCTCTGATATGGAATCTGACATTAAGATGAAGGCTGTTAGAGGTTTGGGAATTTTGGCATGTAGTTTGAGTGAAGTAGCAGATTTTAACAAGCTCTCCACTCAATTTGACATGCTTTTAGATTCTAGAGATAGAAGTATGTTCAAGGAAGTGTTGAACGTTTTTTCAGAAATTATTCCTCAAGTTGATCCATACTTCCGTGATAGTTTCATGATTAAGAAATTAGTCTGGCTAGGTAAACAAAATAACCAAAATAGTGATTTGAGAGATCGTAGAGATACTGCCAATTTATTATTGGACAATTATCGTGCTCTTAATGGATGTATTATGACCGATGAAATTATTTCTGACATTATTGAAGGATTGAAACTCTTGTCGAATGATTGTGAACTCATTACTGACTCTTCTGTAGCATCATTTGTTTCACAAATGAAAGAAGAATTGGAAGCCATTGTCCAACAACATGCCAAGGAACAAACAAAGGGCTCAACTCTTATTTCATTCTCTGCACTCATTGACAAGATGAAACCAAACATGGAAGGAGGAAGTGGAGCCATGAGTTCTCTTGCCTCTTCCACTGCCAGTATTTTAGGATCCAAGGAAAATAATTCTCCAAACAATGCCACATCAACAGCCTCTACAACAGCCAACAATAATCCTTCAAACAACTCGACCAATTGGCAAGGTATTGGAAGTGGTAATCCTGGTAAATCAAATGAAGAAGTTAAGGAAAATCTTAAAAAGATCTTTACTTTTGGTTTGGCAGGCAAGAAGCAATAAACTTTGTTTACTTTCTTCCCAAATCTTGCTTCAAAAAATGTATATTCGGTGCAGATCATTTATGAGAAAGTTTCAATAGTTGTTTTATTATGGCTTGTCAATTTTAATCTTGTACAATTCCTTGCCATTCTTATCCATTGCAATCATGTAAATGAATGATTTTTGAATTTCCACAGCAAAGAATCCAGAGTCATTGTAAACATTACTCGAATACTTGTTGTAAACTGTTGGTCTAGTATTCCCAGCTCCTCCTCCAGAGATGACATAGTTTGTAACTTCATTTGGATCCTTAAGCCAATTCAAAAAGTGGTCATGTCCTGAAAGATAGAGTGGAAGCTTGTACTTTTTAAAGAGAGGCAAATAATTCTCAATGAGAGTGGTAGTATCTCCGTGTATTCCGGCTGAATAAACAGGATGATGTCCTAAAACTATACTCCAAGTATTTGTCTTTCCATAATTTTCCTTCAACACGCTCTCAATCATATTCAATTGATCTTGCTTAAATGCTGATTGTTCCTTTACATATTGTTGATTCATGAGTGAATCTGGTTGAAATGTATTTGTATCAGTCACAACGAATGATACATTAAATCCTCCCAAAGTTGATGTCTTGTTAAATATGTAATAATATGCTGGCAAATCCCATAGTGAGCTCTTGTATTGAATTTGAGCATTTGGATTATTTCTATAATCATGATTTCCCAGCATTAATTTCCAAGGTAAATTCTTTGTTCCATTATATTGAGAATAGATATTTTCAAATTTAGTTGCAAACTGTTCATCAGTGGCACTTCCAACTCCATAATCATAAATATTATCCCCCACTCCAATAACAAATGAACACTTCTTCACTCGGTCACAGTAGTCTCCCATACTCTTTGCCACACTCACTTGGTCAGCATTGGCTCTTCCCTGATCCCCAACTACTAGAAAATGTAAATAATCATCCGAAGCTGTATACACTGGATCTGGATAGATATTGATATTTTGTCTGCCAAATATCACTGAAGGCACAATAATTATTACCAAACAAACAGCAAAGCATGCCAACAAGAATAACGCCAAGATGAAGAGTATAATACCCAACCTCAGCTTTCTATTCATTTTTTTGAATTTGAATCATCAGAATCATTGAAAGTTGAATGTCATCCAAGTTCATTAATGGAAACCAGCATCACAAATATTCGGAGAAAAGAATAAACATTTCACAAAAGTTCCAAATATTGTTATTATCCAATAGTTGAATAAATTTTTCATTCGTATCTACTTGAATATAGATTGTATTAAACTCACCCCGAATACTTTTCATTTACTTCCATTGGTGTGGTGGCGCCTTCATCACGTAGTTCCATTTTTTTTCTGTAATTTCTTAGTGAAATTTGCCGCCAAAATTATTTTGGAATACTTTGATGATTCTCGAACTCTTAAATATTGAAATAAGATGCTGATTAAGGAATATATTTATATTTTACAATTCATCTTTGAGAGATTTGAAAGCTTGATCACCACCAATGACTCTATCCAAAAGGAGAGAAGCTTCAGAGAGTTCAGTAATGGATTGTTTGAGGGCAAACTTCTTCTTGCTTGCTCTATAGACGACAATTTGCCATCCTTCTTGAGAATCAATTGAGAAGAGTCCTCTCAATGAAGTATCAACATCAGAACCAGAGTTGACTTGGAGAATGGTATTTTCTGGATACTTTTCAGCAAGTTGCTTGAGTTGTGATTCAGTTTGAGAATCAACAAAGCCAATAACACACATTCTTTCACACTTCTTATTCAAAGTTTCCTTATCTTCAACAATGGTGATTGGAGCTGCCTTCTTTTTTCTTGGAACAGGAACTGGAGCAGAACGGTCACCCTTTGGAATGTTTGCTTCAACAAATTGAACCATAGAACCCTTCTTCAATTGACCATCATATTTAACATAATCTTCCAATGATTGACCATTCTTAAAGACAAGCAATGCTGGTGTCTTTTCAATGCCAAACTTTTCAATTAATTTATCACCTCCAACAAAGGCAAAATCAACCTTTCTGCTTGTAAATTCAACAGCAATTGATTTGAATAAATTAGGATTTGCAGTCTTACTGCTGAACAAGACAACTTTAGCATTTTGAGATGAATTTTCATCGAGAATCCATGAATCCAAATCTTCATCAATCTTTTTAACTGGATCCTTAACTGCATTCAACAAGGAGAGAGCAGCACTGACAATACTTGATGATTCTCTAGCTCCTTGATAATCTTCTGGCTTGGCCTTGGATGATTTATAGGCAGGGAAGATTTTAATAGTTGGGAAGCCACGAATTCCGAATCTTTGGGCCAATCCCTTTTCATTATCACAATTAATACGTCCAATATTTACAACACCTCCAAGTGATTTAGCAGCCTTATCATATTCTGTTGTTTTAAACCATTGAATTTAACAAGGATGATAATTTCCACACACAATTTTAAAATTCCAAAGATTGTGTGCAAGATTGTGAAAGATTGTTGGATGATAATATAAGAGGAAGAAAAGAAAGGAATAACCTACCTGGATGAAGTCTTTGACAATGTCCACACCAAGGAGCAACAAAGGCAACAATCCAAGGAGCATCACTATTAGTGACCAATCTATCAAAATTCATATCAGTCAAATCAACAACCTCTGGTGAAGAGGATGATGATGCCATCACAGCAACAGCAGCAAAGGCCACCATCAAGGCAGCCACAACAAACAACTTCCTCGAGTACATCTCGTTATCGGAATAATTTTATAAAAATTTGATGAAAGTAATTTTTTTTCAACTTGACCATTCCAAAATTCCAAAACACGTGTTTTTTCAAAGCCCTTCGGAATTTGCCTTCTTTCTTCCTCATCATTAGATGATGAATTAATTACATAGAAATTGAAAAAGATGATGCTAAATAATCATTTTACCAAGAAAACATTTTTTTACTTGTTTTTTTCTTTGTTGTTGAAGCTCTTCTGGAACTTCCGAGCTTTCTCTTCTTTTCTTCGGTGAGGGTAACACCTTTGGATCTTTGATTTTGAGAGATTTTTGATGGAGAAGTTGGTGGAATGACATAGATTGGTAACTTTTTACCACCTACATTAGGTGCAGCTCCATTCAAATCGACAACAATCTTGGTTGATTCTGGAGAATCAAGTTTTGGTGTCGATTGGTGATACTTGATTTGTGTCAGGACCTTTTCATTTCCATGTGGAACATCTGATTTGAATTTGAAGAGATTGAATTGTTTCCCTCCACGAGGGCGTGGTTGTATTGACTTGTTGGCAGTTATCAAAACATCAATATCCTTATCTTGTTCTTCAGGGACAATGGCTGGTCTATTCTTCTTTTTAAGGATGAGATCACTTCGAGAACTGTTATTTATAGTTCTGAACACGTCGAGTGGAGAGATTGCTCTGCAGTTTCCATGGACTTCCTTGAGATCCTTATTTGTTTCCTTAATTGTCGTCGGGACAGCATTCATTGGACAGCTGTGAGATGTGGATTTTGGTATTGTAATTTTGGCCAATGGTTGTTTGTAATGTGGAACACTTATGGCAAAGTCAATTTCCTTTTCATTGCTGGCATTTGTTGGTGAGCTGTTAATATTTTCACTATTATTTGCAGTTGTTATTGTTACAGTTGTTGCATTACTAATTGTTGAAGAACCATTAGTATTGGTAAAACCAATCACTACAACACCGTCCTCTTCATTGATCATCTTCTTTGGGGAGTTTTTGAGTGGAGGAAGATTTGATTTTTCCTCGTCACTATCCGAATGAGAACCATTGGTTCTAACTCTATTCACCCTTGAAACATATTCCTTGCTATCAAGAGATTTACAAGTAGGATTTGCTCCTGTCATATTCTTGTTAGGTTGCGGTGATGATCTTGATCTACTTCTTGTGTCTTGTTTGAGTTTTTCCAAATCGGTGACACTTTCTTCACGACCTGGTGTTGAACCACGTCTTGTTCTATTCCTAGCCACACCCAACGTAGGATTTTGAGGTGGTGGATCTCTCTTACTTGGTGTTGTGAATAATCTTGAATTTCCAGTCACAGAAGTAGGTGATGAATTACAATCAGAGTTTAAGGCACTATTGAAAATCTTGACAGGATTGGGAATGGAAAATGTGAGCTTCTTAGGGGTTTTACTTGATTTTGGGGAACTAACTTCCTCGAAATGATGATGAGGCGGTGTTTGAATTGGTGGAGGAGATGATGAATTTATCTTTCTCTTGTGACATGTTTTACAAATAGAAATTTCAGGAGCGGTTATTGGAGTTGTAATGGTAGGATTGGTTGTAGATATGGTTCTTCTTCGTTGTGTAAGTTTATAACAATCAAATTGGTCTTGCTGAGTATTAGTCAGTGGATAAATAGTGTTATCACACTCATCAAATGAATTACTCTTTGGAATCAGGATTTTCATCTCTTCCGAGTCGAGTGAGTTGAATTCACAGAGAGGATTCTTTGCTTGACATTCACAATGGGATGATGAAGCAGAAATTCCCATCTTGTTGTTGTTAAATATATTATTTAAGGTTATTAGTTGTTGTTGGATTAATACAATGCTGTTTGGATATTGTTAATAAATAGAGAAATGATGAAGGTTATTAACAATTATATATTTAGGAAGGGTATTATATGAAGGGGTGGAATATATAATAATGGATGATGAGAATGATGGTAGAATATTAAGCGTTTGTACACCAATATTAAGCAATATCAAACTATTGAAAAGTGTATACAAAGAGGATTACCTTCTTCTGTATATTTAGAGTCGAGTTTGGTAAGGATTCACCTTTGAAGAGATGAGGTGTAATGGTGGTGGTTGTTGTTGCTCTATTTTATTTTGTTGTTGCTTGATTGCAAGTGAACCTGGGAGCCAATGCCTTAATAAAGAGCGAAGAATACATCCCTGGCAAATTCAAGGTTTGTCTCTCCCATCAAGAGACCATTTGGAAACATGTTCTTCTTAATGTTCAATAAAAACTCAGTAAAAACAATTTGTTTATATTATTAAGCTTCCTTAATAGATTCCGACAATGACCTAAAATTGTCAGTTGGTTCTGAAATAGTACTTTGATTTATCAATTCCAAATTATATATTGGAATGGAGTACTTAGGCTGTATACTTATTTAGAAAAGAATTCCATCGAAACAGTTGTGGAAGATCCTCCATTTGTTAAGCTGAGAGTGTACAATGTTTCATCCTTGGACCCTTTCTTCCAAACAGCAACTGATATATCTTCCCGCTTAATTGATTCTTGATCAATGGCAGTTATTAAAGTCAGGTGCTAATCTCTTATAAAAATCCAGTACTATTGTGTGTACTGTGGGAATGTTCAGCAACCATTCATTTCCATTCCTGTTGAAAATTTAGATTTCAATGGTTAATATTGCCATTTATAGATATGTTTCTCCATAGTTTTTGTTAGTTGCCCATCAATATCTTTTGTGCAAAATCTAAGAAATTGGTGGCAAACAAATAAATTTACCTTAATAAAAAATCAATCAGAAATGACAATATTCAGTGATCATACTTGTTTAAAACCTAATTGGATGAATACTACTTAATTTTAGTTTTTAAATACTAATATTTTTTTGTAAATATTCAATAAAATTGAACCTTGAAATTGTTGGATAAAAATAACCTCCTTTCTCTTGTCGGCTGCAGTCCTAAAACAGCCAACAATAATTTCGCCGCCATCAAGATTCGCCTTTGTCTATTAATTTCTCGATGATCATCATTAAAACCAATAAATTTCACCCGAGCCAGGATTTGAGCTGTTTTCCAATATTAAAACAAATACCTCAACAACTCTAGTAAATATTTAAACATAAAGTCAAAAAGATGATGAAACAAATTAGCTCTTCCTCAAACAAGAAATTGCTCACCTCCCTCACTTGTTCAACTTTGAGAAACTTTTCGACCCGATCATTGTGTGCCTTTAAGGAAGTTGAATTTTTGGATATTCGTGAATCATTGGAAGGTGCCTCTGCCAAGCATGTTCAAGTTGTCGATGTCAGAACTCAACAAGAATTTGAAACAGCTGAACACAAATTCAATATTGGTTTCAATTTACCAGTCCAAACTCTTTCTTCCAATATTTCCCTTCTAGATACTTCCAAGCCAGTTTATGTCGTTTGTCAATCTGGTTTGAGAGCTAAACGTGCTGCTGAAATGTTGGATAACAGTGGATTCAAAGATGTCTATTGCATTAAGGGAGGTTTCAATGATATCAAAAATAAGGCCACCTCCAATGATCCAATTGTTGCCAAGAGAGACACCAATGCTTCTCAAGTCTGGTCATTGGAAAGACAAGTCAGATTCACAGCTGGTATGTTCGTTGCAGCTGGTGTTGCTGGTTTCCTCGCTAGTGGAAATCCATACTTTTTGGCAGTGCCTGGATTTGTTGGTTGTGGTCTAATGTTTGCCTCCATTACCAATACGTGTGCTATGGGTGCAGTCTTACTCAAAATGCCATGGAACAAGGTTAACCCAAATGTATGTCCTGTAATAAAGAAATAATACTTTATCTTGTTCCTATTTTATAATGACTCGTGATATTAAGTGAATAAGGACAAGGTTACTCAACTTTCAAGGTATTCTTCTTTAACATGGTATTGAATACAACACAATTATTTTACAAAACCAATTTCAGTTCCTTAATGTCTCTTCCCCATGATTTTGTATGTTGACCAAACAAGGTCAAGTTGAACTCTAAAATTAAAATAATTCGGTCAAACTTTCCATATTTTAAAAAAATAACGAAAAATACTCTTGTGGCGTTGTGGCTCATTTTGGAAGAAAAGCCACCATCGCAACAACAGAGAGATTTTGTACAAAATCCTCACATTCAATCTAAAACAAATAACCACTACATCATACAATTATTTATTTATTAATATTCGGCATCATCAGGAAGCACTTTAATAACTACGCACCGAGGCCGAAAGATAGTCAGAGGCATCAATCAATTAACCTCCCAAAAATCCCTTGTTGTGCTGCTTTGAGTTTGTGAGGATCTCTCTCATTGTACACAATTAACAATTGCTAATTCAACTCTAATTTATATTATCAAATTCTCAGAGAAAAAGACATTAAAACCTCTGTTTGTCCTCTCTCTGACAACAAACCAACCACCATACCAATTTACAAACATACTAATCGATCCTCCTCTCATTCTCTTGGTGTGATCCTACAACAACAATAATAATACTCAACCAGTACAAGAGAAGATTTTCAATATGGGAAATACAAAGTCCAACAATAAGATACCTGCCATTCTTTGTGAACCTACCTATCACATCTATTCTGATACTGGTGCTTGGGATGTGGCCACATTGAAAAAGTTGGTCATTGATGGTCGACTTGCTCCATTCTATCCACCTGTTTCTGAAGTACCACCAATTCCTACAACTAATACCAACAACAATACAATAATTACTACTACTGCCAATCATTCTCATCATCATACTAACAATAACTCAACTACCACCACAACTTCACAAGAACAAAACCGTGGGAGAAAACGATCAACAAATTCATCAACTCCTGATCGTAAATCATCCATTCTCTCCCGATTCCATACCATTCTTCATGTAAATAATAATAACAATGAAAATAACAATCATTCAACAGCTGTTGAACAAACTTCCTCTGCTGAACCACAAGCACCAAGACCTCTCGATGAATTTTACGATGAGTGTCCTATCTGTATGATGTACTATCAGGGAGGAATGAACGTTGCCAAATGTTGTTCCCAACGAATTTGTTCAGAGTGTGTTATTCAAATATGTAAACAAGGACCAAAGCATGCAGAGACTAGCTCAGTTTGTCCCTTCTGTAAATCTTGTCCTTTCAAGATTGACTACAAGGGACCAAAGCCATGGTCTCAACGTTGTAGAGAATTAGAAGAAGAACAAGCTGTCATTCAATTGAAAATTAAACATCAACAAGAGGAAGACAAGCAACAGGAAGAGGAAAGAAAGAAACGTTTAGAATCTTCCAACTCTCTCAATAACTCTCAACAAGATGCTTCCATACTGAGTAATTTAACAAGAAACAACAATACTAATACCAGTTTCACAAGTACTACAACCACCACTACCACTAACACCTTGTCTAATAATAATAGCTTTTCTTCACCAACCATTTCTACTCCTTCCACCAATTTGGTCAATCCTGCTTCTGGTATTTCATTCCTGGAGACATACTTTGCCAATAGACGTATGAATGAACATCAACATCAACAACAACAACAACAAACTGAAGAAAGTTTAACCACCACTACTAACAATTCTACCACACCTACCTCCTCTACCTATTCCACACAAAATCAAGACAATGATGATTCTTACTTTAGATATATTTTCGGAACAGACAGAGCTCCTTCATCACCAACAAGAACATTGCAACATGCTCTCATCTCTCGTCTTCAGAATCGATTCTTCATAGAGGATGATACTGCTGATGAGGATGAAGAAGAGGATGAACACGACTATTTGGGTTACTATTTGGCAGGTAATCGTTCGCCAATCAGAAGACCTGCTGGTCCAATTTATAATAACACTAACAACAATACTAGAGTTGGTACACCAAATAGAGCTACTAATAACAATGCTGCAATGAGTTCTTCTACTGTCACTCCAACAACAAACAATATCTCTTCAACACCAGCCAATGACCACATTGAAGGATTGCCAACCTTTTCTGATTTCATTCCAAATTCCATTGATGTCACTAACGTGTCGGCTGATGACGAAATGTTGAATGAGGCCATTCGTCTCTCACTGTTGGAACAAGGAACCACTCACCATGAGTCTGTGATTTTGGATTTTAATATTCCTATTAATCATACAAATACTAGTAATAATATCAGTAATAATATCAGTGTAGGAATTAACACCACAACAACTCAACAATCAATTTCCATCTCACCAATCATTTCATCACCACTCTCAACTCTTCCAAATCATTCGGCAAATACAAATCAGACAATCAGTAATAGTTCTGTCACTTTTGAAGAAAATGATGAGGAACTTCAAATGGTTCTCAGATTGAGTTTGTTGGATAAGTAATGTACAAAAAAAACAAAACACATTAAAGAATTCTATTTTATCTTCTTGTTTTTTTCAATCATTTCTCTGGAGAGGTACAGATTTCCTTCTCCCTTAATTGAATTATTTCAATAAGCTTCGAACTGGTTGATTCAAATTACTTCTTTTGAATCAACCCGTGGTTGGATGTTAGTACCGAGAGTGCCTTGACAATCACCTCATTGATATTGCTAAGTTCCAGATCAAGCTGGGATCATCCGTGGTGATGGCATCAGGAAGTTTCTCCTTGGTCAAATTTGATCATTTATTAGATGGATCTCCTTCAGCCAATATATTTGGGTTGGCGTTATTTCAAATGGTGAATTAGCTCTACTAGGATGCTACAATTTATCCTAATTTTAAAATTGTTCATGGAGTGAAGGATTTAAAATTTGGTTTGGCTACTATTGAATATAATGATGAACAGTTACATGCACAAGGATTTGATTTTAGAGACAATCTACAAGTTTGGTGGAAGATTTTGCTATTGCTCAGGGGCTGTGGATATTTGGAAAGCTATTTGACAATGCATTTGAAATTAGATAGACAGAATTACACACATGATGCTAATGTTTGATAGATTGATTAGATGGAAAAATGATTGGTGCTGAGGTGAAAAAAGTAATGTCATGGTTTCTCTAAACTACAGTATTGCATCATGTCATTTAATACTATGAAAAAACAATAATTTGTAATGATGGTTGCTATTTCTAGCTATTTCACTGCTTTTAACCCTCTTAGTGATGCACCCATCAAAAACATTAAGCACTACTTCAATTTTAGACATCTTTAAACGCTATTTATCCAAGGTATTTTTTTCGAAATGGGTTTTGATGTTGAAATCTATTGAGAGCAAATTGTAGTTGAAGGAAAAATCAATGAATAGTAGCTGGTGATGTTTCTACAAGAAAAAAATGACAAAAGTCACTCCTGTTACTACTACAACAACTGATAAGAGACAAAACTATGGAGCCAATGATTCAGTTTCAGATATTTTCCAAGAAGAAGAAGAAGAAGAAAATGCTCAATTGATTCAATCAAAAACTCAACCAAAACGAACCATTAATTGTCCCCTCCGTTTATTTCTCATGACAACATTGAGTATACTTATCATTGTCTGTGCCATAACTGTTTATTTAGCAGTATTTGTTGGCATGTATTCATCAGTGGACGAATTGACCAACAAGATGATCCAAACAGTTCAAGGACAAGTCACCAATTACATTGACAGATTTCTAGGAGAGTTGAAAATGTCAAGCAAACTAGCTGCTGGCCACTATAACAATGGACTCGTTGCCAAGAAAGATTACAGACAATATCTCTATCAAGGATTCAATAATTCAGGAGTTTTTGTTGGCTACTTTTTACAGGTGAATAATCATTCTGAGAGATTTTCCTATGTGATTATAAATGGAAATTTCTTGTATACCTATCAGGATAATGGATTTCCAGGACTGATTAGAGATCGAGTTAATATCTCAACTGCACAAGTAATCAAGTATAATTTTACAGTTTCGTCTGCTCCTCAAAATTTGGAAACGACAGAGTTTTATACTTCAGCCATTTCAGAATCGAATAGTTTGGGAGTTGAGGGCGTTTTTGGAAAACCGTTTTATGTGGTTGGAGGAGCCATTAGTTTGCCATATGCTACCAAACTTTATTCCACAATGTATCCAGTTAAAAGCTTGATTGGAATTTGTAGAGCTACCATTCCATTGTACTTGTTGTCAGAATATTTGAGTGGTGTCAAAGTTTTTCAAAAAGGATATGTCATTTTGACAGAATTGAATAGCACAATTGCAGTTGCTGGAAGTATCAAGACCACCACCGATGATGGGAGTAACAATTTGAGTATTTTCAATTTGACACAAAATAATGCTGGTCAACTCATGAATGACATTTCAATCAATTTTAGAGGATTAGATAATATTCCTTCTAAATTTTCAATTTACAGTATTGATACCAAGTATATTGTATCAGTTTCTAATTACAAGTTTGATAATGTGTGGAGAATGTTTATTATTGCATACGATGAAGATGTGAGCTTGACAACTAATTTGAGTATTGGAATTTCAATTGGTGTCTCGATTCTTATAATAATTATTGGAATGGTATATAGTTTGATATTGAGCAAAATGATTACTCGAACTGTTAACTATTTAGAGGAGCAATTAATGTTTGTGAAGGTGTTTGATTTGGAGAAGGTTACACTTTCGTCCAGTATCTTCAAAGAAATGAATCAGATTATAGATAATTTACACACGACAGTATTGTGGTTGAAACAGGTAAAGCCATTTATTCCAGCCACTGTGTTTTATCACATTCAGAGCCAAAATGATGAAAACCTTGCTGAAGATAATGAAAAAGCTCAAGATTCGAATAAGCAAACAATTCATGATAAGAATGGTGATTCAAAGAATATAGATGTGCGTGGCTCCTCTTCACTAGATTCCAAAACGAAAAGCTCTTCACTTTCACTCAATAAGGATGCCAATTCATTATTTAAAATGGGATTGTCAAGGAAAACCTGTGCCATTCTTCATATCACATTCAATAAGTTTGAATTACAAACAACACATTCGGATATTTCAGTCACTCTGTCTAAGGTTTCGACCATGATTAGAAACATTGCCAATATTCATCAAGCTCACTTTCAAATCAACTCTTCTGAAGATATCATTATTGTAATCGATCAGAAATCAAATAAGAAACATCCATCAGAAATTGCACTTGAATGTGCTCTCAAAATTACTAATATCATTCATTCCACTAACAATTTACTGAAAGAAAATGATTTAAATGGTTTGGATTTCTTTATTGGAATTTCAACAAGTGATAATTCACATGTTGGAAATATTGGATCTAATTCGTTCAGATTCTTCTCTTTCATATCAAATTCTAGAAAGATTGCAATGAATTTGGCTATTTTGGCAAGCTCACTTGGAGTTAGAATTCTCCTCGATGAAGAGACATTCAACAATACCAAGCAGAAGTTTATTACAAAACCAGTAGATAGAATATTATTGGAAGGTTCCATTCATTCTTCACAGACAAGTAACATTGCAAATGTTTATGAATTGGTCAAGGAAAAAGCTGTTGCCCAAGATGAATGGCTTTATGAGCTCGATAATTTGAATTCGAATAAGGAACTTGAAAGTTTGAATGGTGTATTCTCGATATTTAAGGAGATTCCACAAGAGAAAATAATTCCAGAATTGGATAGTAATTTGGCATTGATTAATTCGTACCTTGAAAAATCTCCCAATGATGTTGCTGTCAGTAATTTATTGAACATTTTGGAGTATTATAAGCATGTGTGTGGAGGTGATGGTTTTGGAGAAGTGCTGACTCGTATTAGAAACTATTGCAAAAAAGTGAATTATCAGATAACAACCATGCAATAAATATTTACTTATTACTCCCTGGATTGATGATGAAATAAAAACAGGCACATGCCACTACAATACAAGATTGGAAAAGATGGTCAAACAAAAGAATAATGCTGTTGAAAATCATTTAATTTACAGTTTGATATAATGGTTCTGATTCCTTTGTCTCAGTAGTGGCAACACCTCTAATCAATCTGGATAATCTTGATCTGCTTACTGCCATCACGCAGAAGAGAGAACATGTTAATAACAAGACACCCAAAAGAATTGCCAACAAGATCCAAAAGATTGTTGTCAAACTTCTTTGCTCATTGTAATTGTCCCTAATGCAAATATCAGCTTCATAATTCTTGCATTCCCTGCACCAATTTACAGGAATGGCATCTCTTTCACAAATCGATTTAAAGCTAGTGAATGTGCAATTAAAGTCGGTGTCCTTTCCTGGTTGACATCCCTTTCCACCCAAAGATTTCAAAGTATATTCAGCGAATCTGTTATCACTATATCCTCTATTGTAAACAATCTTGATGTAAAAATCGTTAATGGTTGGTTTTTGTCCTTGGGGAACTGAATCACTTAGGTGCAATTCAACTAAAATTTGAGATCCATATGGAGGATTTTTTTGAAGCTCAACATAATCATCTGACAACTTTAAGGCAGCCATGAGTGAGAGAATACTCACATCGTGAGCACTGTAATGAATATACTTGTATGGTATTGTCTTACTGGCTCCCAGATCAGCTCCATAATTATTTGGTGGCTTTGGGGTTGATAATCCAGTCAATTTATCAATCATCTTGTTCATTTCGACAATCATGTTTTGAACAAGTGGTCCACCTCCAAGTTTACCTTGAACTTTTCTATTGAATACCATAAATGTTGCGACGTCTCCCAATTCTTGGATCATATCCCAAATCTTGACAAGTTCTTGCAATTTCAATTGCTTGTGGGAGTATTGAACATTTAAAAGATCATAGACCATATAAAAGTTGGCAAAATCAATAGTCTTCCAAGCAGGATACTTGAATCCAGCTTCACTCCTCAATGCTCTAAAGTATTCATCAGCAAATTTTCTATCGGAAAGTAATTTGTAGAAAGGAATTTGCTTTTGATTTTCATATGGACTGATGAATGAATTGATCATGTTCATAACATGATTGCCTGATCCTTCCTTGAGACTATTATCAAACGGAATTTCAGTAACATTGGAAATGAAAGCCAAGGTTGGCTTGTACTTGTCAAGAATCTTGAAAAATTCTGAACTTTGTTGATAATTTTCATTATTCAAATCAATAGTTGGACACTTTCCATAAGCACTCATCCAAATTTCATTGACATTTTCCTTAGTATTAATTGGAATTGGTTGCATTTGATTTGGAAGAGCTCTCGCTTGTCCAGTAATTGAAATATCAGCAACTGGTCCATTTCCAGCAGGGAACATTGCTTGTGAAATACTAAAAACTGAAAAGAGAGTTCTATCATAATCGGTAGCATAAAATCTAAAATCTCTTGGATTCCAATGAGCTGTCGTTTTCACATCACTATTTTCTGGATAAATTAAATCGGCAATGACATTTGGATTTGGTGCTATTTTTCAATATCAATATGTAATGATAATTGATGATTAATAATAATCATGCAAACAAACCTCCAGTCTCATTAATAACTCTCGATAAATATCTTGCATTAAAATGTTGTCCAACAATATTACATTGTTGAAGACCCAATCCAGTGAGTTGTCCCTCACCAAATTCAATAGGACCCGATGCATCAAATCCTGCTGTATACGAATACTTGGCCAAATCTGTTTGCCAGTCCCACGGATCTGTCGGAACTTGATAAATAGTCACTGGAGATCGATCACAATGTCTCGACAAGACTTGTACCTGAACAATTTTACCCTCAGCGACCATCATCGTCATACTAAGGGTAGATGCCAGCAAGAGCAGCACAATAAAGGAAAATAAATTTCCCCTCATTTTGAGTTGTTGCATTTTTTCAAAAAGGTCTAATAGCTTACTCAATGAAATTATAGTACTACCTTAATAGTGGAATTCAGTAAGGAACCAATTTAAGAACAGATTTGTTCTCAATTAATAATGATTCTATAAAATGAATTTATTCTTATGTTTAAGGAAATAAGGTCAATCGTTAGATTTTAGGTGAAAGAAATGAAATCTAAAGAAAAAACAAGATTTTTAAGGTTTTAAAATCATTGGAGAAAGATGTCTAGCCAGCAGGAATTTCCAGACTTCTTTTTCAAGGTAGTTCAACTCCAGCTATTTTGATATGAGCTGATGAAATATCTTCTATCTCAATTAATTTAACAGATATTGAAATAATAAATTGTGTAGAGAGAGAATATATCACTGGGAATCTATCTTCTTCTAAAGAATGTTTCTCATCCCTTATTCATTGAATATAATAGTAAAGTATCACAAATATTAAATGCAAAATGTCCAATTGTGAAAATTACAGGAAAAGATAATTCTCTGGTAGAGAATGGATGAATGACATGCTGTTCGTGATGTTTTAGTGAGAAGTCAATATCCACATCATGTGAAAAACAATAAAAACATGAAAATATAAGATATCCACGATTTTCACAAATTATGCTACAAGACTCGAAATTATACATTCAACAACATAATAAACATTATGAATTGTTGTTTTATTGTTGTTTGATTTGTAATTGGGCTATGAATCAACTCTGTAGCATGAAATATCGGAACTTGGTAAATTGACAACATGATGAAAATCTGATAATAAATACCTCTCCTACCTACTATTGACCATTCCGAACAATAATACATTGACACTTTTCCAACTTGTCCAGTAGATCCAGCAGTGATGATGAATTTAGTGAAAATTTTGACATTTCACCAAAATTACATTGCTAAAAATTAATTTCCACAAATACTATTATTATATTGATGGAAAACAATAATGATGATGGTTGGTGAATGATCCGATGATGGAACACCAACTTGGGATTTTCCAGCATGAAAAATAAATTCCAATTTCATGATGATAATGAACCAATAAAAATTACTATTATTATTACTATATAGATCATGTTGAGATGATGATGTGAAAGTTTGGTGGTTTCATGATGTAAAACCACTCCGAAAATCATGATGTCCTCCTTGAGTAGAAGAATGTTGAATATTTTTTTATGAAGTTTTTGTGAGAATGGCGTAGCAGTTGTATTATTGGTGAAGTTATGGTCTATGTCTTTCAAAATTAAGTCCATCATGATGATAATCCACTAATAAAATTACTACTATTCAGATCATGTTGAGGGGTTCGATTTATCTCTTGTTTTACTGTAACAAGTATTGCGCCCAAAATTGTTAAGGTACTTCCCGTGTGCTAAACTCAAGCTCCAAAAAAATGTTTGAAAATAAGCCACTAACAAACATGCAAGATATTAACTCTGGAAAAGATTATTTAGCGAGTAAAAGAAGGAAGGAATGATGTTATCGGAGAAGGAATTTATCAGTGATGATATTGAAATTAATGATAACACAAAAGCTACATCTTCAAAAACACTTTTCAATATTTCATCACCTTCGTTTAGGAAGAGATTGGAACTGGGAGAGGATGTGCCATTCTCCAATAATTTTAATAATAATGTAAATAATTCAAACAATATTGAAAAACAACAAACGGAAACAAGTTCATCATCAACTACAACAACACCGAGACCATCATTCATCAAAGCACCTTCATTACCTTCATTATCTTTTCCTATTAAGAAAAGTTCATCAGTTTCTGATGATGTTAAAGAGATTGAATCTAAATTGAATGCTAATTGCAAGAATGGTGTGGAAAGGGCAATGTTATACATGTTGGCAAACCGATTGAATGTCAAGTTGTTGATTGGAGTTCTATTTGTGTTATCTTTTTTAAATAGCCTTAAAACATTAAGTTTTAATCAGAATATTTTGAGTATTGTCCTATTTCTTGTTCAATTATATACTAACTATCATAGGAAGAATATTGATATGGCCATGTCCTATGAGGAGACTTTTAAAAGATTGGATGGGCAGGAAATGCAGAGAATGGTTGTTTCCTTGGTTCTCTACACAACCAGAATACTATTCCTTCCCGAACATAACATGATGTTTATTCCAGTTCTTTTCCTTTGGTTTGCTGGAGCTAACAAGTTGTACATTTACTCAACTTTTCATGGGCTATTCCCAACATTTTACACAAGCTTTCTCTACATTATGTGTGCTTGCTACCATTCGTACCATGAGTATATTTTGAATGGATACTCTGCTCGATTCATTGGAATCATTGAGCAATATACAGTTATGACTGGCTGTGTTTGGATGTTCTCCTATTATTTTATTAATGTGACTGGTTATTTGAAACACAAGGTAGATAAATTGCAAGACACTAGAAAAAGGTTGGAATCAGCATTAGACGCTCGTAGTCGTTTCATGGCCCATATTTCACACGAGTTTAGATGTCCAATAATGTCAAGTATAGGGTGCTTGGAGTTGTTAAAAGAAACTCCATTGAATGAAAAACAAAATGATTTGGTTGACACAATTGTTTCTTCAAATAGTGTTCTTTTGCTTTGATG